>NC_073692.1:369139312-369333282 GCF_029784155.1 Uranotaenia lowii | reverse complement strand
TGCTTGAATTATTGAAAACTGTATTTCGATGTAATCGCTTAATGGCGTTTGAACTTACTCTAATTTCTGAGCACAAAATTGGAATTTCAAAACTGAAAACGTTTACAAAATATACAAAATTTACAAAATTACAAAATTTACAAAATTTACAAAATTTACAAAATTTACAAAATTTACAAAATTTACAAAATTTACAAATTACAAAATTTACAAAATTTACAAAATTTACAAAATTTACAAAATTTACAAAATTTACAAAATTACAAAATTTACAAAATTACAAAATTTACAAAATTACAAAATTTACAAAATTTACAAAATTTACAAAATTTACAAAATTTACAAAATTTACAAAATTTACAAAATTTACAAAATTTACAAAATTTACAAAATTTACAAAATTACAAAATTTACAAAATTTACAAAATTACAAAATTACAAAATTTACAAAATTTACAAATTACAAAATTTACAAAATTTACAAAATTTACAAAATTTACAAAATTTACAAAATTTACAAAATTTACAAAATTTACAAAATTTACAAAATTTACAAAATTTACAAATTTACAAAATTACAAAATTACAAAATTACAAAATTACAAAATTTACAAAATTTACAAAATTACAAAATTTACAAAATTTACAAAAATTTACAAAATTGTACAAAATTTACAAAATTTACAAAATTTACAAAATTTACAAAATTTACAAAATTTACAAAATTTACAAAATTTACAAAATTTACAAAATTTACAAAATTTACAAAATTACAAAATTTACAAAATTTACAAAATTTACAAAATTTACAAAATTTACAAAATTTACAAAATTTACAAAATTTACAAAATTTACAAAATTTACAAAATTTACAAATTTACAAAATTTACAAAATTTACAAAATTTACAAAATTTACAAAATTTACAAAATTTACAAAATTTACAAAATTTACAAAATTTACAAAATTTACAAAATTTACAAAATTTACAAAATTTACAAAATTTACAAAATTTACAAAATTTACAAATTTACAAAATTTACAAAATTTACAAAATTTACAAAATTTACAAAATTTACAAAATTTACAAAATTACAAAATTTACAAAATTACAAAATTTACAAAATTTACAAAATTTACAAAATTTACAAAATTTACAAATTTACAAAATTTACAAAATTTACAAAATTACAAAATTTACAAAATTTACAAAATTTACAAAATTTACAAAATTTACAAAATTTACAAAATTTACAAAATTTACAAAATTTACAAAATTTACAAAATTTACAAAATTTACAAAATTTACAAAATTTACAAAATTTACAAAATTTACAAAATTTACAAAATTTACAAAATTTACAAATTTACAAAATTTACAAAATTTACAAAATTTACAAAATTTACAAAATTTACAAAATTTACAAAATTTACAAAATTTACAAATTTACAAAATTTCCAAAATTTACAAAATTTACAAAATTTACAAAATTTACAAAATTTACAAAATTTACAAAATTTACAAAATTTACAAAATTTACAAATTTACAAAATTTATAAAATTACAAAATTTATAAAATTTACAAAATTTACAAAATTTACAAAATCTACAAAATTTACAAAATTTTACAAAATTGACAAAATTTACAAAATTTACAAAATTTACAAAATTTACAAATTTACAAAATTTACAAAATTTACAAAATTTACAAAATTTACAAAATTTACAAAAATTACAAAATTTACAAAATTTACAAAATTTACAAAATTTACAAAATTTACAAAATCTACAAAATCTACAAAATTTACAAAATTTACAAAATTTACAAAATTTACAAATTTACAAAATTTACAAAATTTACAAAATTTACAAAAATTTACAAAATTTACAAAATTTACAAAATTTACAAAATTTACAAAATTACAAAATTTACAAAATTTACAAAATTTACAAAATTTACAAAATTTACAAAATTTACAAAATTTACAAAATTTACAAAATTTACAAAATTTACAAAATTTACAAAATTTACAAAATTTACAAAATTACAAAATTTACAAAATTTACAAAAATTACAAAATTTACAAAATTTACAAAATTTACAAAATTTACAAAATTTACAAAATTTACAAAATTTACAAAATTTACAAAATTTACAAAATTTACAAAATTTACAAAATTTACAAAATTACAAAATTTACAAAATTTACAAATTTACAAAATTTACAAAATTTACAAAATTTACAAAATTTACAAAATTACAAAATTTACAAAATTTACAAAATTTACAAAATTTACAAAATTACAAAATTTACAAAATTTACAAAATTTACAAAATTACAAAATTTACAAAATTTACAAAATTTACAAAATTTACAAAATTTACAAAATTTACAAAATTTACAAAATTTACAAAAGATACAAAATTTACAAAAGATACAAAATTTACAAAATTTACAAAATTTACAAAATTTACAAATTTACAAATTTACAAAATTTACAAAATTTACAAAATTTACAAAATTTACAAAATTTACAAAATTTACAAAATTTACAAAATTTACAAAATTTACAAAATTTACAAAATTTACAAAATTTACAAAATTTACAAAATTACAAAATTTACAAAATTTACAAAATTTACAAAATTTACAAAATTTACAAATTTACAAAATTTACAAAATTTACAAAATTTACAAAATTTACAAAATTTACAAAATTTACAAATTACAAAATTTACAAAATTTACAAAATTTACAAAATTTACAAAATTTACAAAATTTACAAAATTTACAAAATTACAAAATTTACAAAATTTACAAAATTTACAAAATTTACAAAATTTACAAAATTTACAAAATTTACAAAATTTACAAAATTTACAAAATTTACAAATTTACAAAATTTACAAAATTACAAAATTTACAAAATTTACAAAATTTACAAAATTTACAAAATTTACAAAATTTACAAAATTTACAAAATTTACAAATTTACAAAATTCACAAAATTTACAAAATTTACAAAATTTACAAAATTTACAAAATTTACAAAATTTACAAAATTTACAAAATTTACAAAATTTACAGAATTTACAAAATTTACAAAATTTACAAAATTTACAAAATTAACAAAATTGACAAAATTTACAAAATTTACAAAATTTACAAAATTTACAAAATTTACAAAATTTACAAAATTACAAATTTACAACATTTACAAAATTTAAAAAATTACAAAATTTACAAAATTTACAAAATTTACAAAATTTACAAAATTTACAAAATTTACAAAATTTACAAAATTTACAAATTAACAAAATTTACAAAATTTACAAAATTTACAAAATTACAAAATTTACAAAATTTACAAAATTTACAAAATTTACAAAATTTACAAAATTTACAAAATTACAAAATTTACAAAATTTACAAAATTTACAAAATTTACAAAATTTACAAAATTTACAAAATTTACAAAATTTACAAAATTTACAAAATTTACAAAATTTACAAAATTTACAAAATTTACAAAATTTACAAAATTTACAAAATTTACAAAATTTACAAAATTTACAAAATTTACAAAATTTACAAAATTTACAAAATTTACAAAATTACAAAATTTACAAAATTTACAAAATTACAAAATTTACAAAATTTACAAAATTTACAAAATTTACAAATTTACAAAATTTACAAAATTTACAAAATTTACAAAATTACAAAATTTACAAAATTACAAAATTTACAAAATTTACAAATTTACAAAATTTACAAAATTTACAAAATTTACAAAATTTACAAAATTTACAAAAATTTACAAAATTTACAAAATTTACAAAATTTACAAAATTTACAAAATTTACAAAATTTAACAAAATTTACAAAATTTACAAAATTTACAAAATTACAAAATTTACAAAATTTACAAAATTTACAAATATTTACAAAATTTACAAAATTTACAAATTTACAAAATTTACAAAATTTACAAAATTTACAAAATTTACAAAATTTACAAAATTTACAAAATTTACAAAATTTACAAAATTTACAAAATTTACAAAATTTAACAAAATTTACAAAATTTACAAAATTTACAAAATTTACAAATTTACAAAATTTACAAAATTTACAAAATTTACAAAATTTACAAAATTTACAAAATTTACAAAATTTACAAAATTTACAAAATTTACAAAATTTACAAAATTTACAAAATTTACAAAATTTACAAAATTTACAAAATTTACAAAATTTACAAAATTTACAAAATTTACAAAATTTACAAAAATTTACAAAATTTACAAAATTTACAAAATTTACAAAATTTACAAAATTTACAAAATTACAAAATCTACAAAATTACAAAATTTACAAAATTTACAAAATTTACAAATTTACAAATTTACAAAATTTACAAAATTTACAAAATTTACAAAATTTACAAAATTACAAAATTCACAAAATTTACAAAATTTACAAAATTTACAAAATTTACAAAATTAACAAAATAGACAAAATTTACAAAATTTACAAAATTTACAAAATTTACAAAATTTACAAAATTTACAAAATTTACAAAATTACAAAATTTACAAATTTACAAAATTTGCAAATTACAAAATTTACAAAATTTAAAAATTTACAAAATTTACAAAATTTACAAAATTTACAAAATTTACAAAATTTACAAATTTACAAAATTACAAAATTTACAAAATTTACAAAATTTACAAATTTACAAAATTTACAAAATTTACAAATTTACAAAATTTACAAAATTACAAAATTTACAAAATTTACAAAATTTACAAAATTTACAAAATTTACAAAATTTACAAATTTTACAAAATTTACAAAATTTACAAAATTACAAAATTTACAAAATTACAAAATTTACAAAAATTACAAAATTTACAAAATTTACAAAATTACAAAATTTACAAAATTACAAAATTACAAAATTTACAAAATTTACAAAATTACAAATTTACAAAATTTACAAAATTACAAATTTACAAAATTACAAAATTTATAAAATTTACAAAATTTACAAAATTTACAAATCTACAAAATTTACAAAATTTACAAAATTGACAAAATTTACAAAATTTATAAAATTTACAAAATTTACAAAATTACAAAATTTACAAAATTTACAAAATTTACAAAATTTACAAAATTTACAAAATTTACAAAATTTACAAAATCTACAAAATTTACAAAATTTACAAAATTTACAAAATTTACAAAATTTACAAAATTTACAAAATTTACAAAATTTAACAAAATTACAAAATTTACAAAATTTACAAAATTTACAAAATTTACAAAATTTTCAAATTTACAAAATTTACAAAATTTACAAAATTTACAAAATTTACAAAATTTACAAATTTACAAAATTTACAAAATTTACAAAATTTACAAAATTTACAAAATTTACAAAATTTACAAAATTTACAAAATTTACAAAATTTACAAATTTACAAAATGTACAAAATTTACAAAATTTACAAAATTTACAAAATTTACAAAATTTACAAAATTTACAAAATTTACAAAATTACAAAATTACAAAATTTACAAAATTTACAAAATTTACAAAATTTACAAAATTTACAAAATTTACAAAATTTACAAAATTTACAAAATTTACAAAATTTACAAAATTTACAAAATTTACAAAATTTACAAAATTTACAAAATTTACAAAATTTACAAAATTTACAAAATTTACAAAATTTACAAAATTTACAAAATTTACAAAATTTACAAAATTTACAAAATTTACAAAATTTACAAAATTTACAAAATTTACAAAATTTACAAAATTTACAAAATTTACAAAATTTACAAAATTTACAAAATTTACAAAATTTACAAAATTTACAAAATTTACAAAAGATACAAAATTTACAAAAGATACAAAATTTACAAAATTTACAAAATTTACAAAATTTACAAAATTTACAAAATTTACAAAATTTACAAAATTTACAAAATTTACAAATTTACAAATTTACAAAATTTACAAAATTTACAAAATTTACAAAATTTACAAAATTTACAAATTTACAAAATTTACAAAATTTACAAAATTTACAAAATTTACAAAATTTACAAAATTTGCAAAATTTACAAAATTTACAAAATTTACAAAATTTACAAAATTTACAAAATTTACAAAATTTACAAAATTTACAAAATTTACAAATTTACAAAATTTACAAAATTACAAAATTTACAAAATTTACAAAATTTACAAAATTTACAAAATTTACAAAATTTACAAAATTTACAAAATTTACAAAATTTACAAAATTTACAAAATTTACAAAATTTACAAAATTTACAAAATTTACAAAATTTACAAAATTTACAAAATTTACAAAATTTACAAAATTTACAAAATTTACAAAATTTACAAAATTTACAAAATTTACAAAATTTACAAAATTTACAAAATTTACAAAATTTACAAAATTTACAAAATTTACAAAATTTACAAAATTTACAAAATTTACAAAATTTACAAAATTTACAAAATTTACAAAATTTACAAAATTTACAAAATTTACAAAATTTACAAAATTTACAAAATTTACAAAATTTACAAAATTTACAAAATTTACAAAATTTACAAATTTACAAAATTTACAAAATTTACAAAATTTACAAAATTTACAAAATTTACAAAATTTACAAATTTACAAAATTTACAAAATTTACAAAATTTACAAAATTACAAAATTTACAAAATTTACAAAATTTACAAATTTACAAAATTTACAAAATTTACAAAATTTACAAAATTTACAAAATTTACAAAATTTACAAATTTACAAAATTTACAAAATTTACAAATTTACAAAATTTACAAAATTTACAAAATTTACAAAATTTACAAAATTTACAAAATTTACAAAATTTACAAAATTTACAAATTTACAAAATTTACAAAATTTACAAAATTTACAAAATTTACAAAATTTACAAAATTTACAAAATTTACAAAATTTACAAAATTTACAAAATTTACAAAATTTACAAAATTTACAAATTTACAAAATTTACAAAATTTACAAAATTTACAAAATTTACAAAATTTACAAAATTTACAAAATTTACAAAATTTACAAAATTTACAAAATTTACAAAATTTACAAAATTTACAAAATTTACAAAATTTACAAAATTTACAAAATTTACAAAATTTACAAAATTTACAAAATTTACAAAATTTACAAAAGATACAAAATTTACAAAATTTACAAAATTTACAAAATTTACAAAATTTACAAAATTTACAAAATTTACAAAATTTACAAAATTTACAAAATTTACAAAATTTACAAAATTTACAAATTTACAAAATTTACAAAATTTACAAAATTTACAAAATTTACAAAATTTACAAAATTTACAAAATCTACAAAATTTACAAAATTTACAAAATTTACAAAATTTACAAAATTTACAAAATTTACAAAATTTACAAAATTTACAAAATTTACAAAATTTACAAAATTTACAAAATTTACAAAATTTACAAAATCTACAAAATTTACAAAATTTACAAAATTTACAAAATTTACAAAATTTACAAAATTTACAAAATTTACAAAATTTACAAAATTTACAAAATTTACAAAATTTACAAAATTTACAAAATTTACAAAATTTACAAAATTTACAAATTTACAAAATTTACAAAATTTACAAAATTTACAAAATTTACAAAATTTACAAAATTTACAAAATTTACAAAATTTACAAAATTTACAAATTTACAAAACTTACAAAATTTACAAAAGGTAGTCTGTATACCTTTTGCGATGATGAATATCATATCACGTAGACGTCTTCCTTCGACAAACCGGATATAGAGACGGTTAGCTAGTTTAGTCCTAAAACACCCAATCTGGCATACGAGGATAACTTTATTTCCTATCAAGGCACAGTAAAAATGAACTCTTATTCAACAAGTACAACGAACTTTGCCGAATTTATTGAGCCGACTAACTAAATTCAAGGTTTATTCATGTGTTACCCCGTATCTACAGTACATACATCGCAAACGACAGCATTATTCCTCCGGAGATCCATTTGTACCGAATTGACAGGCTCGTTATTGGCCGGATGGAACTGCGAAGAAGATCCGTTCTGCCCGTTTGACGGATTGACATGGGATAGCACCTTAAGACTTTTCCGGTCCCTTTTTTCCCCGCTCCTCTTACTTGATCAATAAGTTGCCTCCAATTCTGTTCCCAGAAGCTAGACTATCTTTCTTCTGGCTAAACCCAATAGAATATTCATATATTTGGACAGGAAAAACTGAACCACTTCTCATAAATCGCACCGGAGTCAAAATCAAACAAGGCAGCAGAATTTGCTGCCAGCGGAAATATCTATCTACCTTAAACTTGATACTTTCTCAAGCAGCAGCCCTTCTTTCAGCAGGGATTTGTGTTCGGGGAAGAATTGTTCATTGTTTAATTTGTGATTTTTTCTCTCTCTCCATTCACCCGGATTGGTGCAGCGGATCTCAAAGTTCAGTGAAAGGTACTAATTTTGAAAGGAAAATTTATTCTACAATTCCACTGAGATGGAACTTTGGTGTTTGTTTCCTTTGGATGCTGACTGCTGATTCAATTTGACCTGAGATTCCGCCTGAATTGCTGCAATTGAAAACATTATCTCCCTCCGGTGGGAAATTTGTTAGCCTGGGAACTGTTTGCAGCAGTTGAATGAAAGTT
The DNA here is from genome assembly GCF_029784155.1 of Uranotaenia lowii. Taxonomy (NCBI): domain Eukaryota; kingdom Metazoa; phylum Arthropoda; class Insecta; order Diptera; family Culicidae; genus Uranotaenia; species Uranotaenia lowii. The sequence goes on along the minus strand of NC_073692.1, from coordinate 369,324,518 downwards.
CGAGATTGGAAATGAAAATTAAAATTAATAGTCGTTTACAGGAAATTCAAAATTCTTGGTTAAAGCTGCATTTCTATTTTTCATATTTGATTGCCGAATTAACAAGAAGTCAAAATGTTTGGTTAAATAACCCGAAAAATTCTAAACTTTATGCAGTGAGAAATCGATTATCTCACCACACAATGGAAAAATTTAGCCCCAAAACTCCAAAAACATTCGAAGCCCGAAATTCAAATTTCACGGATTTGTGAGGAGTTCTCAGTGAGGAGTTATTTGACCTTAATGACCCAGAAATAAGCTATTTTTCTTATATGTCTGAACAACATGAGATTTTAAGCCAATGCAATTTCATGAATCGAGCTGAAAGATTTTTAAATACTTAAATCATTTAAAACGGAAAATGTACAGATGAGAATATCTTTGGAAGCGATTTGTTTTGCCTCCTTTTACCCCTTTGAAAATTATGAGTATTTTTTCAACAATGTGTATGATTCTGTTTGAGATTCCTAGGAATGATATAACTTCGATGAACCAAACCACAAATCACATAATATTCAACAAGGACATCAACTTTAAGTGAAATGATCAACTTTCCCAACAAAACAGCAGCAGCATCATCAGTGCCGGAATGTTAAAATTAACATTTTAAGTGAAAATATTTGCCCTTCAATAGCAGCAACAACAACCAAGCAACAACTCGCTTTCGGTGAAAATTCCTTCAGGATGACGACTTTCAAGCCAAGGAGGAAAGGGTTTTATCCTTAGCCAAAAGGCATCCCGAAAGCTTGTTTCGGGAAACTCGCAAGACTCCCTTCGCCACATACACACTTGTACATACAAACATTCTTACAAACACACTTACAATCATGGGAGGAAGGATTTCTTGTGGTTTAACCAGTAGCAGCAGCGAGAATGTGAAACCAATTCTCGTGAAGTGAAATCCCTCTTTAGTCAACTGAGCTGCAGCCACTGAATATCTTCTAAAAGTGTATGAAGAATTTCAAACCTCCCGAAAGAGAAAACCCCTCGGAATCTTGGACCTGGATCCTAGAAACGGTTTTCGATTTGCAGCACCGCAACCCAGAGACCCAAACCCAACCTTAACCAACCTCATCTGTGATGGAATTTCTGTGATTATTGCTTCAGCAACGTTTGTAGATATTCGTGTATGAATCTCTTTTTCCTTCTCCCTCACCCAGGAGGAAGCTTATAATGAATTGATTAAATTGAACGGAAACAGATCTAAGACAATTGGATGGTCGTAAATCTAAATTGGATCGGTAGTTTATGTGACACTGAGCTACTTACCTCTTTCCTGATCCTGAGCAACCAGACCAGCCAGACAGTCAGCTGGATTCTATTACCGATAACAGCTTTCCCATCAGCAGATTGACACTTTTGGCACCGGGAAATTATCATAATTACATGGTTCTGAGAAGGATGGAGACTAGACTGAGTCGATTTGGGGTCATTTTTGAATTTTTCAAACCCTGGGGTCTTAAAAGCTTCGTTTTGGTGCAAAACTCGTCCTTGTTTTTTTTTACAGAATTTTTAAGTAACGTTTACATGAGTAAATTTGGACTTTTAGGTTTGTATGGGAAAATTGAATATTTTGTACTGAAAAACCATCAATATTTTTGTTTCTTCTGTGCAACAGAGCCTGCTTATGGTTCTTGTATGTCTTTTGACATTGATAAACAATAAATTCAATAGACACCACTGTTGGGTGCCTTGCGAAGTATTGCATGGCTTCTTCTTATGCAATACTTCGCAGTGGTGTCAGTTGAATTTATTGTTTATCAATGCCAAAATACATACCCCTGTTAAAAAGCTTGTAACTATTTTGTCTAATAAGATAAGAAGTTACAGTCTTTGACAAAATTGTTCAGCGGAAAATTTCCTTTTAAGAATTTATAAATTAGCCCAAGAACCATAAGCAGGCTCTGTTGCACAGAAGAAACAAAAATATTGATGGTTTTTCAGTACAGAATATTCAATTTTCCTATACAAAACTGAAAGTCCAAATTTACTAATGTAAACGTTACTTAAAAAGTCTGCAAAAAATCAAGGATGAATTTTGAGCCAAAAATAAGCTTTTAAGACCCCAGGGTTCGAGAAATTAAAAAATGACCCCAAAACGACTCAGTCTAATGGAGACGGGATGATAACTCTTTAGGTTATATCTTGAATAGTCTAGGCATTTCAATACACTCGACTAAAGTGTGTCATTTAGTCACTTTTGGAAATGAAGAAACTGAAGAATTTCAATAGTAACATGTGGGAATTAACTTTTGAAGAAGCAACATTTGAATCAAAACAAATTTCTATTAGCAAACATACTTTATTTTATTCCTCACTTACTCTTTCATAGTATTCGAAACAACTATTAAAGAATGCCGCTGCCCGTGGCGTAGAGGATAGCCTTCAAGTCGTCTAAGCCAACGATCATGAGATCGAATCCCGGTCACGGCATATATAGTACACTTTCTGTGGTTAGGTGGTTTTAGGTTTTGGTTTTATTTTACAAATGATGCTAGCCATCATATTCTCGAAAGATGTATGCTTAGGATAAGAAATCTCTTGGGGGAAACATCAAGTTTTATTGAGATTTTGTACCTATGTGTTTGTGCTCATTAAAAAAAATAAAAAAATAAAATGGAATGCCTCTGATGTTAAACGTTGCAAAACCAATTTTTTATTTCTATCCTGCGGTATTAAAATCCTCAAAGAGTCGCATTTTTATTTATGAAGACTTTATTGGTGATAAACTGACACAATTGACTCAAACTTTCATGTATTTCTTACTTTTTTGTCCAAAGATGTTCTTTTGCTTCTGTTTACTTTATTTCACCAAAAACAAGTTTTTGTTGATTTCTAGATCAGCTGATGAACTTATTTGGTTTCCAATAAAAAATCAAAAATAAACTAGCTTTTCGATTGAATCAGGTTTGCGAAAATTGATAAGAAAATACATACAGTTCAGGACTCAGGACATTTAATTAAAGGTTTGATCTGTATCTAAAAGTGATAAAATAAATACAGGGGTAAACTACGTGCGAGACATAAGGCATATGGCAGCGCACCTAGCTATTGATTTTAGAAGCTAGAAGTTCCACTCAAGGTCATATTTAAATTGAAAAAAAAACTACGTAGTTAATTGATATTAGGACATTAGATGACTTGCCGCTTCTAAGGCGTTTATTACCAAAGAAATTGGGCTACTGTGAAATGAGGCTTTTTTTATTATCTGATCTGGTTTGCACCGGGCGTAGACTGCCCCAAATTTGTATGGGAAATTCAAAACCTGTAAAATGTTATGCGCTGCAGGCTTAAATTGATCCTAGGCCTAGTGCAAGATATCATGTCAAATTTGGGCCAGATCGGATCACGGGAAGGGGTCGCTCAACGAGCCTGAAGATTGTATGGGATTTTAACACATTTTGTTCGTAAGGAAGTTTTCTTGAAGCCCAAATTATGACAAATGTTTCATCCCAAGACTGCAATACGATTCGAATTAAGATAAACAAGTTATTACGCTTCAAAAATGGGATAACTTTTTTAAGGGTGGTATTCATCATTGTTAATGAGTCGGGGCGTTCGAACATTTCGACGCAGCATTAACCGTGATTAATACCTCGCTTAAAAAAGTTAGCCCTTGAAGCCTAATAACTTATTTATTTTAACTCGAATCGATTTGCAGTCTTCGGATAAAATGTTTGTCATAATTTGGGCTTTAAGAAAACCCGTTTTCAAAAGAAATCGGCCGAAGGAAACCAAAGTTATCTATGAATACTGGTTTTTCATGTTTCTCCCGAACAAAATGTCTTAAAATCCCATGCAAACTTCAAGCTCGTTGAGCGACCCTTTCCCGTGATCCGATCTGGTCCAAATTTGACATGAGATCTTGTTATAGGCCTAGGATCAATTTTAGCCTGCAGCGTATAACTTTTTCAAAAGTCGGGTCATTTGAGGCACTCTAGCCGGGGGTCTCCAAATTTTTCCCAAAATTGAAAATTTGGTTCATTTTTACGACTTAGAAACACATGTATTTTTTTCAGATTTTTTACATTTTTATTTTTCGAGTTAGCTTCGGTTAGATTTTTGTAAATAAAAAATAACCATATTTCAAAGCTACATAACTCTGTTATAAACGGGAAAATATTTCGGCTTTTTCAGTCAATTTACGGATCCAAAACACCTTCTCTTCTAATTCCGACGTTTCGTTCTTTATTTGAACTTTTTCACAGGAATCTACAGCAAACATTACAATCTCTTAATGAACTAATTGGCAACATAAAACAGTAGACAACTTACAGAAAATTGTGTTTCTTCATCTGGAGGATCTTTTACAATTAAATTCGCATACACTAATTGGAACTTTTTACCATTTAAAACGCTAAAAAATACTAAAAGAAACACTTAGACAAAAAGCTTATTTGAATATTAAAAAAAAATGAAAATTACTGCCTAGAGCAAACTCCAAACACGAAAGAAAAATCTCAAAAAAAAACTCAGTTGACAAACATTCCGATCACTAGCTGGTTGCACTACCAAATGATGATGTTGATGTGGCAGTATCGGCCTGTTTGGGTATGTTTTTCTTCGGTCTATTTCCTTTCTTGATAGTGTTGAGAATCCCGGAATATGTAGAGCTTAGATGGTCAACATCGGATCTCTTATTCACTGTTGCAAAAAAAAAAAGTTTTATTGTCATTATTTCTTTCATAAATCTTCAAGGAGTTGTTGGCCCACTTTGGTGTCTTCAGATGAAAGTTGCATCATAAATTGAGCTATACAATGGTATTTTTTGCAAAATATTCGGTGATGCAGACGGTACTTTTAGACGCCATTAAAAGTTTATTTACACTTTTTCATGTTGAAGGTCATTAATTATTTTTTTTAAATATTTACTTTGGAAAGCTGACAAAATTTCAATGCATTTTGATCTGTTATTTTATAGTTTGCGTTGAAAAATAACAGAGTTATGTAGCTTTAAAATATGGTTATTTTTTTATTTATAAAAAAATCTAACCGAAGCTAACTCGAAAAATAAAAATATTAGGAAATATGAAAACACGGTGTGCCAAAATACGTTATTTAAAAAAAATGACCACCAAAACGACACTCGGCATTCGAAAGATATAGTATTCAGGCATCCGTCCTGAAAATTTGACAATGTTTCATCGGGCTTTTTTGAAATTGGAGCGGTTTTTGAAAACAGTTCTTTTTTTTTTGTTGTTGTTGACGTAGAGACTAGAAACTGGTGCCTGACAATATTGAAAGTGCTTTTTTTTGGATCTCATCGACAGACGCATCAGGGTGAGGTGAAAATGTGTTCACAAACTATATATAGATCACATAACGCTAATCGCCACGTCGTATGTGCATTATGCTTTTCTAAACAAAGTTGTATGCGATAGATAACAGAAAGTTAAAAGGAGGTCACAACTCTCGGAATCGTGAATGCCTTGTTTAAGGCAGTTACAGCAACGAATCCAGAACTAGCAGAATTGTGGACTGCCAAGGCAGGAGTGAGGCATTTCCAACAAACGTTTGGTTTCACAGGGAAAGCTTGCCATAATCTAATGGATTCCTCAGATGTGCTTGAAGGTCATTTTGGTATGCAAGAGCATTTAAAAGTAAGTAAAATAGACAAATGAAAAAACACTTAAAACTGTAAAAATACCGATATCGCAGGCACTGAAGCTGTTCCAGGAGATTTACAAGGCATGCTTTTAGGAAAACTTAGATTCCGAGTACACATCACTCATTGATGAGTTTTCTACAGTGTGGGAGAATCTTAAACTGCCAAACTCTTCCAAATTCCACATTCTACGATTCCATGTAAAGGATTTTTGCGAATACACCGGAAAATCGCTGGGTGTATTCGAAGAGCAAGCCTCGGAGTGTTCATCATGATTTTTCAGAATCGTGGAAACGATATCAAACCCCCGATACATCGAAGTTGTACTATAATCATCTCTTAAATGCTGTAGTGGACTATAACAGTGGTCATCTGTGTTAATCCAAGGGAATCCAAGAATGTAATCAAAAATGACTATTTTAAAGCCAATATTACGCTATTTACCTTGTTCGACTAAGCACATTTTAAGCACGAAAATAATGGTTGAAGACCCAAAAACCCGATTCAAACGACGCCTGGAAAGATATTCGCTTTTTAGTGAAGCTTAATTGAAAAAAAAAACTTAAGAAATATGGAAAAATTTCAATCAGTCTAATAAAGTTTTAGGAAATTGCGAATAACTTTTCAGGATCAACTCAAATCTTCTTCCCTTCTTCGACAAAGTTGTCGGGCATGAAATTTTCTATAAAGTCATTGAACTGGGTGATTGTCATAAAATATGTAGTCAGAAAAATCCATGGTCATAGAACATTAGGTCATTGGGAATCTAATGCAAATTGACTTAAGAAAGCCTTCAAAAAAGCCCGAAGAAACATTTCCAAATTTTCAGGATGGATGCCTGAATACTATATCTTTCGAATGACAAATGCCAGTTTGGTGTTCATTTTCTTAATAACGTATTTTGGCAACCCTGAAAAAATATATGTGTTTCTAAGTCTTAAAAATGAACTCAATTTTCAATTTTGGGGAAAATCTGAAAATCCCCCGCGCAAATTGTCGGATAGTAAAAAAAAATATCCCCAAATCTTGGACAAAACACGTCGAAACAGGTTCCAAGCCATTTGAAATTGCTTATCTGATATTGAATTAGATTAAGGTCGAATTTAAGCTAGATATCTTCAAGAAATCGTAAAAAGGACCGGTTATCTCTCGGATTATTCGCAATTTCAACGAAATTCCAAAATTTCAACTTGTTTAATCGAAATGAATTCACATACATTTTTTAGAATTGTGAGATAAGATTTGAACGCCGCTGATGTGCCTTAGTAAGAACCATTTTTCGTATGTTTATTTATCAGCTCTTTTCCGAAATAAATCTGGAAAGCTTAGTGAACAATTTAGGGGTTGAAAGGAGAATTTTAGACTTAAGTTTGACAGCTTTTCAAATTCAAATCCTCATTGAGAATAAAGGTTAAAGTTTGAAAAATCTTAAAGTTAAAAAAAAAGTTGGAAAAAAATTATAACTAAATCTATATATATAAAAATGAATTTCTGTCTGTCTGTCTGTCTATCTGTCTATTCCCTATAGACTCAGAAACTACTGAACCGATTTACATGAAACTTGGCAGGTGGGGGTATTGGAGGCCGGGGAAGGTTCCTATTATGGTTTGGGACCCCTCCCCCTAACAGGAAGGGTAGGAGGGGTCTCCCAAACAAAAGAGAATTTTTTGCATAACACGAGAACCAATCAAGCAAATGGTATCAAATTTGGCATGGGTTGGTATTTGGGAACGGGGAATATTTCAATGAATATTAGGTACCCCTCCTTCCTCTCAGTGGGGTGATAACTCGAAAACTAATCAAGATATTGAAACCAAATTTGGCATGGGAAGGTATCTGGATACGAAAAATATTTCAATGATTATTTGAGACCCCTCCCTATTTACAGTAGGGAGATATAAAGGGGGGAGAGGCCCCCTTTTTAATTTTTACATAACTCAAATACTAATCAAACAAATGGAATCAAATTTGGCATGGGCGGATATTGTTTAAGACCCCTTTCTTCTTCCAGCGGGGAGAAAAGAGGGAGGGAGGGAGGGAAGTTCCATACAATTTTTATTGCATAACTCAAGAACTACAACAGCAAATGGAACCAAATTTGGCATGGAACGATATTTCGGTACGAGAAATGCTTCTTTGAATATTTGGTATCCCTCAATCCTTCAAAAAGGTGGATGAAAAAAGGGAAAAGAGATTTCCCTTACAATTTTCAGTATAACTGGAGATCTGATCGAGCAAATTTGAACTTTATTTGGATAAGAGAAATGTTTCTATTTTAAATTGAAGCCCCACCCTTTTTTCAGCGGAAAGATATAAAGGGGAAAGGGGGGCTACCATACATTTTTTTTGCATAACTTGAGAATTCATAGAGCAAATGAAATAAAATTTGGTATCAAAAATTTGTTGAGTACAAAAAATGCTTTTATAAATATTAAGTTCTCACCCCTCCATTCAATGGGGCGAATGGAAGGGGGTTAGTGCTTTTTTTCAAGTTTATGCATAACTCAAGAATTTACATTGCAAATAAAACCAAATTTGGCATGGGATAGTAATTCAATACGAGAAATATTTTTTCTGAAACAATTCCTTTCTTGCAGTAGGAGGATAGAATTGGGAATATAGGAAGGGAAGAGGAAAGCTTACATTTAACTTTTTTTTACAAAATGAGAAATGGACAAAACTTAACATGGAAAACCGTTTTGGTATGATTCTATGATTATTTGACACACCATCCTTCGTTCATTGAGTAGGTACATAGGATGAGGGACGTGAGCCCAATAAAATTTTGTTAGCATAAGTTATGTTTATGCTAACGAAGCCAACAAATGGAAACAAATATGGCATGGAAAGGTATTTGGTTACGAGATATGTTTCTACGATTGTTATAGACCCTTACGCTTTACAGTGTAGAGAGGGGAAGAAAGGAGGGGGCTCTATATAAATTTTGTTGTAAAGCTTAAAAACTTATCAACTAATGCAACTAATAGTTGCCAACTACACTTGATATAAAAGAAATTTTGGGTACGAAAAAATGGGTATGATTATTAAAGACATCGATTTCCATTTAGCAGGGGGTGAAGGGAAGGGCAGGGGGACTCTCTTATCAGTTTTTTAGTATAAATCCAGAACATATCAAGCAAAAACAACCATATTTTATAAGTTAGTTTGCTTGCGTACGATTTCCTTTTTCAGGGCGAAGCCTAAAGAAATATTTTAAAATGATCAGATTTTAACACAAATTTATAGATCAAAATTTAGAAAATTAGATTAACTCATCTTTGTATTGCAATTCGAAACTCTAGCTGCAACTTCATTTTATAGCGGTTGCTTATGAATTATGTTATAATTTGATTTAAAATAATGCCAACAAATAATAAAAATTTGAATAATTTCTGAACATATCATTTGTTTTTGAAAGGTGTAGCGAAGCACACCGGGTCAGGTAGTTAGATATAAATTTCTCATTAAGAAAGGTTTAAGTTGTTGTTTTGATATGCTCTTCTAATCGGAATATGTAACCGGCTGCCAGGAGCATAATTTTAGAAGATTACAATTTTTTCGGTTGAATTTGACCACAACTTCTCATTCTCATTCTCAAATCTTACTGAAAACACAAATGTGTTGTAAAAATATTTTCTTTAAACTCAAAAACGAAATTCTTGAGCAAGTTGCGTAACAATAAGTATGAGAGGTTTTTGAAAGCCTAAAATACAATTTAAAATCTGCTGATAAATTTTGATGAAAAAATTATCTTTCAAATTTTTTTTCTCGATTTTTGATGAGTAATTCCTAGATTTTGTCCGAATTTGCCCGGATATTTTCCGGGTTTTGGTCGAAAATTTTGAAACCAAATGCCCGGATTTTGCAGGTTTTTAGATAAAATAGCCCGGATTTGCCCGGCCCAGATACGTGCTGAAAAAACTCTGGCAATCTTACTTTAACATCATGCATAGTAGTTTTAAAGCTTGTTATGGATTCTAAATTTTCTCGACCCAATATTTGCCAACGCATTAAAATTGATAAAAAAAAATCAAAACATTTTAAGAGAGTTGACAATCCAGAAAAAATCCATGTATTTTATGAACAGAATTTAATTATGAATTAGAATAAAACTCTAATGATTTTGAAGTTATTTTCGTAAAACGTAAAAGTTCATTGATTATTTATATATTTTGTTTTGTTTTTTTTTTTTTTTAAATTTAAAACAAAAACAATAAAACTTTAATGTGGCTCTTTCAAACCCTGAATTTTGAAAATTTGAAGTTTTTGGCTCTTCTGACTCAAGAGGTTGCCGACCACTGGCCTAGAGTAATAAAGGACTGAATTCCACTGGAGGCGAGCCAATTTCCTGAAATATTTGTTACACTTATTTTCAATTACTTTTTGAGATCAAGTAGTTTCTTGTTGCTACGGTAAATTCATTTTCTGAAAATTTTGTTAGAGAAAAATCTCCATGGGAGGGGATTAAATCTAAAAATGAAAAATTGTAAAGCTTATCATTTTAAGAAAAGTCAGAAAATTTCATGATTCTGAGTTCCTGAGATCGCTTCATCAAGTCAAGGTATAGTTCGGGTCATTATCTACTCCCAAAGGAAGTTTACATTATCATAGACACTGTTCGCGCCAGCTCGAAAATTTGGCAACAGTGCAACGCAATTTGCTTCACCACGAAAGGATGTTTCCTTTGCTGGTTCCTTTATGTATGAACTTCCTTCATTCAAGGCCACACATGTACACGCAAAATAATTTTCACTTAAAAAATAAGTGACATCTGAAGTAAATTTTCGCCATACGTAATTTCATTTGCATTTTAAATGATGGGTCAAGTGAATTCACTTAAGTGACCGGTCAAGTGAATTACACTATGACGTTCGAGTGAAATTTATCTGAATTTCTAAATAAGTTTCAAATTATTAATCTCTAGCGTTTTTAAATAAAAGAACATTATAGAACACCACTTAGATTTCAAATACATACTTACATTACGCTTTCGCCATAAATTTATTGATTGGAAAATTCCATCGTAGTGCGACTTCTAAATCTTCCCTGCTGCAAACCAGAAAATCTGTCCAGTCCAACCCACAAGCTGAAACATGATAACACCTTTAAATAACTTTTTCTTACATCACGTTTAACACAAACTACCGCCGAAATCGCCTAGTAAAGAATTGGGAAAATCCAAATCCAGCATAAGCTTTAAACGCTGCTCTTTAGAATTTGCCATTTTGAACTCTGAAAATAAACACAATTACAAAACGACATTTACTTGAAATTCAAGTGATGGGGAAGTGAATATTTTTTCTCACTTCAAACTCAAGTGACGACTGAAGTGAATTTGGATGAATTCACTTGAAATTTAAGTGACTGCCAAGTGAAATGTATATGTCGCACTTGAATGGAATTAAATCACTGGATCCTTATTTTTAAGTAAAAAATCATGTGTATTTTAAGAGTGAATTTGGGTTCAGTGTACACAATAGTGTGTAAATGAATGATTCTCCAGTTTGAATCAAGTCGTCCTTGCGAAAAGTCGTTGCGCCCGTAAGTGAAGAGAAAAATATTCCACCAATTCTGAATGAAATTTAAGATCATTAAATCACCTGTAAATAGTTGTAATATAGAGAAAATATAGTTTAAGTTAAGTTTATACGTGAAGTAAATTATTGTATCTCCAATCTTCCCCGGTTAATTGCGTTTTCGGACTTTCGGTTCATTCCCCCATTTCGAGAGCAAAATACAGTCCAAGGCTCCCACAGGCACGTTAGTCGAATTCAAATAACTTCATATGCAAATTTGCTTCATCGATTGTTCACAACACAAAACATTTGAACGCAGAATTTTGAAATATTCACAGTTTTTTTGAATTTTGAATGGATTTCATAAATTATTATTTTTTAAACCACTATAAAATTTTGATTTCTTACTTTTAATTAGAAAAAAAAAATGATTAAATTGGTAAAGTTTATTGATTTTTCCCAACTCAAATGTAAAAAAAACTCAATTTATCATGAATTTTCAATAAAATTAAAGAAAAAAGCGTCACAGAAAATCCTTACAGAATTTTTGTGTAAAATCTCAGAAAGTCAGATTTTTTTCTCTCAAAAACACAGATTATTCTCGGCAACGTTACCTCCAACTCCTCCACCTGCCAAGTTTCACGCAAATCGGATCAAGAATACTTGAATAAGATACCTAAATTTGTCGAGAAAACAAAAAATGTCGATCTTGTAACTCTCATATTCTGAAAAATTGTTATCTTTGGCAACCCCGACTCTAAAGGTTGCCGCCGACTGCACTAATGTGAAAGGTTTTTTCGATGCGTAGGTTTTTTCGGACAATATCCAGAATTTTGCCTGGTTAGGGGAGATAAGGGCACTACGAGCACCCAGGGCATAATAAGCACTTCTTATATCTACAAAAGTATGTATTTTCTTAAAAAAATTTTCATGAGCACTAATAATCAGGTCACGATGAGCGTTTTCTGCCGTATAATCTAGCAGCGCATTCAACTCGATGAAGTCAACTAAATAATAGAGCTTCAGCTTAACTTGTTTCATCTGTCGATTTGACCTATTGGTAAGGTGCCGGAGAGGTAACCAGTAGGCTCGAGTTCGATTCCTGTTCGAGGGAATTTTTTTTCACGTGCCATCATGATTGATTTTTTTGATTGTTACATTATACGGCTAGTAGCAACATCCGTCAAACAAAACACCAGAAACATAATATGTATGAGCATGTGTTAATTCTTTGAATTCTACAATCAGACCTAGATTATTTTGTTATTGCTTTGTTTGATGAATCTACGCCTCACCGTTTAGTGCAAAATGCATCGATCATGAATAATAAATGAAAAAAAATCACCTTGACCAGGAATCGAACTTGAGTCTACTGATCGGGGAGGTGACACCTCATGAATAGGCCAAATCGTCAGATGAAATAAGTCAAGCTGTAGCTCTATTATTCAGTTGAATTCATCGAGTCGAATTCGCTGCTAGATTCCCCGGCAGAAAACGCTCATCGTACCCCAACTAATGGTTCTTATACTGCCCCAGGGGAGTTCTCATTATGCCCCTACAGTGACTGGTTTCCAGCTTTCGCAAAAATTTTAAAATGCACTTTCAAACGTTTTTATCTACTTTTTCAAGTTTCCTCCAATAAGGCAATAAACTATTTGAGTGTCTGAACTCGAAACAGTTATGTAGTTCACACATTATAGCTGTTCTCTATGGTTAAATAAGCGTCTTCTTTAAGGTGGCCATTATGCCCTTATCTCCCCTACTCTTTTCATAAACTGAAATACTCTACCCATCGGACCAATTTACGACGGTCGCCTTGATATAAAACATTGATATTTTCACCGCATCCATACGATGTGAATCATTTTAAGGAACAAATGAACTAAATTTATCGGACTAAAATTGTGACAAAACTACAAATTGTGCATGTGTGTTAAAAGAATGTGAATCGCTGTTGATGGTTGAATTTTTTTTCATATTTCTTGAGCAGCTGATGAGTTGCATATTTGATTTTGATTTCATAATAATATCTATCTGCATATCGTGTCTTACGCCACCTGCTGTAAATCGCTTGTCATTTATCAAAACAAGCAGAATTAATACCATCGATAAACATTGCCTGCAAGCTCATTTTTACCGAGACAAACATATACCTAAATACTTGAGGTTTGTTCGAAAATGATACCTGAGTGAGGTGAAACGTGTTGTGACATGGATCTGATTCGGCAAGAAAATTCACCCACCCAAAATGATTTCTCTGAACGGGAGGTTCCACAAGATATGTTGCCGATGATGAACTTCCTTCCTCGTAAATTGATGGAGCAAATATGCCAGCGGAGGAATCTAACAGCTCACACGTACCTTCCTAAACTCTTGAGGTGGTAACTTGAATTTTAATTAATTAAAGTGGTTTGTGTTTCGTTCTTGAGTGTGGGTGGTTTGAAGGAAGGGGGGGGGGGGGGGGGGCAGCGTCTTACTCGTGTTTTACCCGGATCGGTGAACCAGGTGTGGCTTTTTGTCTGGGGAGGTCTGGTGTTTGACTACTAAATAAACAGATATGGAGCCGTCTTCATTATTTACAGTAATGTTACACTCAATTGGAGCAGCAACAGAACGGATTCAGGTGGTTTCAAGCCATCATTTGAAGATGGGAGCTGAACTGAGGGTTTTAAATTTAGAGGTTTTGGTTTTAAAGTAGATTTCTGCTTAGAGTTTCAAAGTTGTATTTAATCATTTTTCCTCAAAATATACTTTTGAAGTCATTTGAAACGTAAAACAAATTAGTTTTGTCGTGTTTGTACCACAAATGATCAGTGGTCATATTAAATAAAAATATTTGATAACTTCATAATTTTCATTACCTTTCGCATGTTCTACATCTAGAGCTTAATTAAACCTGTTGCCATTTATACGGTTATCCCGTCTCTTCCTCAAACACAGAAGAACCCGGAGGAAAAGGAAAAATGGATTATTAAAAGACCCTCTTTTCCCAAGTTTCCTTCTTCAATCGATTTGCATGACTGCTCTTTTAAAAATGCTAATCCATACCCTTGAACGGTTTGTCGGATGGAACCTGTTTTTTTCCTTACCATATTTTTTTTCTATCACTTTCCAGAGACTTTTTCTCCCTTCGAAGAATTTGCGCCACAAAAAGTAAAAACTCAACCCAACGCAGGCAAATACTTTTGATGGACTTCTTTCTTTCGATGCGTAAAGCTACCTTCCATGCCATGCCATGATGATCGGTGTCTCTGTTTTGGATTGCAATTTTCCGGAAAATTGCTTCACTTAAAGTTTGCGATGGAGTTTGTCTGCTTGTTCTGTTCTGCTTCGGATATTTGAGCTGTAGACGAAGTAAAAGCTATGATTGAGGAATTCTGAAACTAGCAATTATTTATTTCGCTTTGAAAACGATAGCTATTTGATTGAATGGAATCATATTCCAACATAGAAAAAAGTGTTCACTTAGGCTCAATATAATTTAAACGGGTAATGTTCAAGATATATTAACTTGAAACTTTTGACTAAAACCGCTGGATTTGGTTACAAATCTTTCACAATGTAGTTAGAATTTTTTTTATGTTTTTATTTTTCAGGTATAGAATGTTCCTATAAATTTATTACACAGTAACCGTCATTCCAAAAATCATGTAGTGTTCAACCAAATTTTGGCTGCGTGCTTTTATTTACATTTATGTGAAGTAAGCATTGATATTTTTTGTCGTTTTTCGCTAAGAAATCTGAAAATACGTGGCCTTACTTCCGAGCAAAGAAAACAGATGGTGCACAAATGGGGCACTGTGAGTGGCCTTTCAATCTCTAGAAATCTAGCTAAGGAAGAAGTTGTGAGTGTCGGAGCAGTTTAAAATGCTTTTAGGAAGTATGGAGAACAGTGTCTTTCGCAGATTCCTCGAGACGCGGTAGGGAACCTGGCCCTGCTGATCCTACAATGGACAAGAAAATCAAGGATTACTACCAACGCATCCTTCGGCATCAGTACGGGATGTGGATATGGGCACTAGGCACCTCATCGACTACCGTTATGCGTGCCAAAGAGAGAATTGGACTTCAGACTTATCGGAAGCAGAAGCAGCCAAAAAGAAGAAACAAACATGCTGAATAAGTCAAACCGAGAGCTCGGAAACTCTATAACAAACTTATGACCAAAAAATCATGAAACCTACATTAAACTCGACTATAAAACTCTGCCTGGACGACAATTCAATACCTCATCGAAGGGAAAGGATGTTCCTGCATCAAAAAATTTGGAAAGAAGTTCATGCTGTGCCATATATGAAGCCATATATGAATCCAGTAAAATGTCTATTCATACACGGAGAAAAAAGACCACAGTTGGTCTTATAATTTCTGCTGGTTATACCAATCATCAAAACGTATTTGATTTTTTCGCATCCAACTATAAATATAATAGACTCAACTACAAATTGATGGTTGACTTTACGCAATCAACCATGAATATAATGGATTGAACTTTAATCGTATATTTGATTCAACTGTAAATATGATAAACTCATCTTCAATTGTATGATTGATTTCAGTTATTCAACTATTATTATACCTCTAATATTTAACTATAAATATGGTAGATTCAACTATATTAGTATAATTGATTCAACTTTAAATATGATAGTTTCAACTACAAATGTATGATTGATTCTAGGTAGGCGATCGTAGTGCTGTTTTTAGGGCTCAGCCGGCATTTTCTGACGTCGGTGGGAAAGCGCAAGCGCTCTCTGGCGATGGGGAAACATTTTCCTCTGCCAGTTCCTGGCAGCGGTCGTGTAGTAAGCCGACAGTTCCTGGAATTTGGAAAGGTACACCTACTCTGGCGTATGATAGATTGATGCATGATATTGAGTGAATTTTCCCCCCACAAGGGCCGGGTGCAAAGCTCGGACTTCACAGGACGTTTTCCGGGACCGATTAGTTAAGATGGACAATTTGCTGAGCAACTATGCATCAAGATGCAAAAAAACAATAGCGGAGAAACCAGGACGTGAATATCGGGATCTCCGATCAGCTTTTTCAGCATCGTGGCGACTAAAACAGACTAGATGCAAAATGCTGAAATAATAAATTTAACGAAAATAAAACGTAGCCATGAAATTATTTCGAAAAAAATCATCTTAAGATACGATATCTTCCAATATCAACAGAATTTAGATTTACAATATTTATAGTTGATCACATTGAATCAATCACAGAAAAAAATGATTCGATCATATTATTATAGTTTAATCTATCATATTTATAACTAAATCAATCATATAATTATAGTTCAATCTACTATAATTACTGTTGAATGTATAATATTAATCGTACATTATAGTTGAATTTATTATATTTATAGCTGAATGCACAAAATTAATCATACAACCATAGTCGAATGTATTTTTTTAAAGACATACACCGTCTTAGCAATTTAGGCTTTACAGACTGAATAGATGACATGGACAACTTAAGATTAACATTAAACACCCAGTACCGAGATGGGAATCGAACCCATGCCATCAGTGGACCAGCCATTATCGTCTTACCACGCTAACCACTCGACCACCGAGACGTACTATACAGTATATGTATTATATATTGTTGAATGCACGAAATCAATCAGATTGTCTATTATATGTATTGTGGAAATTTTGATAATTATAGTTGGTCGAGAATCAATCAGATATATGATTGAATATAAGTGAATTATTGTTGAAAATACTATTATTTTTTCTTCGTGTATCCACAGATCAGGTATCAGAATGGGGATAGGCTTAACAGCGACACGTTATCCAAACATACGGGAAAGCTGCAGCTGCTGAAACTGATGAGAAGTGTTAAGAGAATAATAAAAGAACTCGCATACCCTAAAAAACTAATTCTTAATGAATTATAAATTGAAAGAAAACACAATTTTTCAGTATGTTCGAGAATAAAATGTTTTTAAAAAAATAATGTTTCTTTTTTCGTAGAAAGAAAGTGTATTTATAGTTTTCGGAATAGTTTATATCGCTTATTTAATGATTCAGATATAGAGAAAGTAATGGATTAAATAGGTATCGTTGGATATTTAAGCATTTTAGATACCTCTGATATATTCGGAAATGCCTAGATTATTAAAGTATAGTGGACAAGTAAAGCAAACAACGGTTAGGTTCGGTTGCCATAATATTATAAAAATAAGTCCGTAATACGCTGGATTTATTCACATTATACGAAAAAACAGAAAACTGTAGTTGGGCGCAATTTTTTTAAACAAGCTTTATCTATTTTTTTTTATTGAGTCTCAAAAAGGATTTGAATGTTGCTTATTTATTTATCCATTTATTTATTACTTACATGATGGAAATATTCTCCAACGTTGAACGCTGCTTACGCATTTCGATTTAAAAATAAAATTTAAGGTGTTTTTTTTTCTCAGTTTTGTAAGAATTTTTTTTATAATTACTAAATTCTGCATAGATTCTTCCGTTTTTTTTTTTAAATTCAAAATAAAATGCCCAGATTATATCAGGTTTTCAAAATAGTTGTCCTGGTTTACTCAGCCATCATAAATGCTGGAAGCATTCTGTAATGCTTAGGGTAAATGATCTTGAGCGGAACTAGTCGAAATCTGATCTTGAGCGATATCGATATGTTGAAAAAACACTTTTTCAAGATCTTTTCATACAAGCATTGTCATTTTTGCTTAAATTTATTAAATGAAATAATGTTATTAAAAGATTGAAAAACATACGCATTTCTGCTGCAATTTTCACCAATCTATGCTGAGCTGACTTTGAACGTCAATTTTTGTCACCTTTGACCGTTACAAAATTATTCTTAACGAATAAAATGATACAAAAACTTATAAAAAAGCATTATTCGGGTTTTTGAAACAAGTTTTTCATGAAAATATCAATTAATGGCGTAGTTTTCAAAAGTAAAATATGATCTTGAGCGGAACTACTAGCTTCCGAAATAAACCGCTAGGTGCGCTGCCTTGTGCCTTATGTCTCACACGCGGTTTTTACCCCTGAATGTATGCAGCACCTTTGTATTTATTTTATTATATGAGCTTTACTGCCGTTCTAAGCAAAAATGTCCCATGTGACTTTTGAGTCATTTTCACTTTTTTGCTGGAAAAAGTCTCTTTTAGTGTTAACTTTCGAATAAAAACACTAACAAGTATACTTTGTTCTGAACTTATACGAAATTTTCATCAAGGTGGTTGTCTCTATGTTGATAGTTCTACGCAAGAATGTCACACTAGAGGAAATTCTATGAAAAAGGCAAATTTTATCAAAAAATTGTCTTAAGATGAGTTCAAACTGTTGAATTTAATGTTATTCACTGGAAAAAACACTAAAATAGAGGGCAGAGGAGGAGCGAGAAGCCTTGAGTGTTTTATTCAGAGAAATTTTCACTAAACACTTTTCGGTAGGCACTACTTACAGGATCCATACTCAACTATACATTTTTATAAACAAAGAGGAACGTATTTCTCAAATTACTTGCTGAAATCACAGAAAAATCTGTAATTTTACAAAATTTTGAGCCAATTTTTAGCACAGAATCTGTGTCACACAAACAGAATATTGAGTATTTACAGATTTCACGGAATTTTTAAATTCCGAATGGATTTCCATAATTATTTTTTTTGGTCAAAATAAAATTTCAGTTTCTTACTTTGAATTAGAAAAGTGTGATAAGATATTTTCAATATTAACTGATTTTTCCCAACAAAAATATAAAAAAATCCAATTAATCATGAATTTCCAATGAAATTAAAGGTATTGCAGGAATTAGAAATAAAAAAAAATCAGATTTTTTCCTCAATAGCATTGATTTAGAGCAATGTACAGATTTTTTTTGCAAAATCTGTAATTTAAGGTATCCTCTTTTGTATCACTGACTTTGTCGGCACCTTCAAATGTTGTTTGGAGCAATATGACTCTAAACATGCACATTCAAATAAACAATGAATTATACTAACGAATTTAATTTTCAGATAAAACAGAGATTTGGGTTTAGAGAATCGATTCTCTAAAAATAAGTGAATCAAAGTGAAAATTGGATTTTTTAAAAGTTAGAAATAAATATGAACGGATATTTGGAGAACAACTTTGGAACGCTAATTTTTTTTTATTTCCGTAAAAACAATAATTTTTTAACTTTAAAATCTTCAAAGGTGAAATTTAATTGAACTTTTCACAGTTACACAAAGATTAGGAATGAGAGCTATTAAAGATGTGGAGAGTACAAAATGGTTCCGCTCAAGATCAGAATTCTTATTTCAGAAAAACAGCTCTAGATTTATTAGGATTTACTCTCAAATATTTTAAAAATCATCATTAGAAAGCAGAAACCAAGATCTAACCGCTGAACTGAAAATTCGTTCGGACATAACCCATATCCAAACCGTTTAATCAACTGTTCCGAGTTGCGTCGAATTGAGTCAGTCGCTCAAGATCCTTTTCCCTACTCTAGGGGGCCATTAACTTATATTAGAGAGAAACTTTCATATACCCATAGAAAAGGTTGCAAAATTCGAATGCCAATTTAGGAAATCTTTGTGCCGAAAATGCGCTGAAAAGTGTACTGTACCAAAGATGATATGATTGGAAAAGCACTACTGACATAAAGACTCGAGCTACTAAGCAGTATGATGCATGACCACTTTATGGGATTTTCATCCTATTGGAAATTTCATCTAAGAAAGAAATATAGGGTAAATGTACCCTATCTTGGCCCCCAAGGTATGGTTGACTAATTTTCCCAAGATTGTAGCCTTCCGGTAATTCGCACCTTTGAATGTCCTTCGACAAATATGATTGCTTACTTGCCTGAAAGCTCCTTATTGTGGCCACACCGCTTCAAATTGTGGCCCTTTCTGTGTTCTTTAAATTACCACAACAGGCCCCATAAATTCGTTAATATTACCCTGGAAGAAAGCACAGGAATGTATTTGTGAAAACTGTACCGTTTGCAAAAAGTCGGAGATACGAAATGTCAATAAACTTTAGGAACTTATACCCTTTCAGATTTTTTTTTGTTTATTTAGAATTTTGTTTTCCACGGGGAGGAGAGGCGTTTAACTTATGGCAACGCACGTATTTTTCGAGTCATTTTTTATTATTGATAATTAGCTGTGCTTTCAACGAATTACCCCCTGGAGCGTATGGTACTGGTCTGGTGGTCCACACTTCTTTATCTCTTTTGATCCTGCCGTCTCTGCGTTCTCTGCTCCACAGTGGGCCCGACCGGTTTATGTTTTCTATTATGTTAATCTTTGTATGTTAACAGAATGAAAAAAATAACAAAGACAAAAAGAATAATAAATTTTTTTTATTATTCTCCGGGATCAGACATGAGTTCAGGCTGTGGAAGTTTGAATGGTAAATAGTGAATAGTTTGGAATTTTTATTTCAATGGATGAAAATTGAAAAAAAAAATTCCCAACTGATCCATTGGTTAACAATCATATGTTAATAAACAAACAAATCGTTCGTCGATTTTTTATCAAGGAACCATGATTGATCTGTTTCTATTGAAGTTAATTCTCAACAGTTAATGTTCATAGAATTGTTTTATTGCACTCCCATATTTTCAGGTACGAAGATGAACCAATTCATAAGTAGGCCAAGTTAAGGCTCACTTTCCCTAGTGTGAATCGAACTTACTGCAAAATCTCATCTCGGCTTGCCAGTCCGCTTGGATGTTAAGCAAAGTTTTCAATAGTTATAAAAAATTTTTAAAACCTAAAGATTGATTGTGATTTCAATTTTAAATGATGTAAGCTAGTTTGAACCTAGAATTCATTCGAATGAACGTATAAAAAATCTCGTCATCTATGCACTTGATTCAATTCAAAAACAAAAAAAAACTTCCACGTTAATCCAGATTCTCATCACCTAAACTTTATCTTTCCTCGAAGAAAGTTGCTCTGCTTGAACGAATTTTCCCATCCATAAAAATGCCTCAGCTTTAAACTGAGTACCATGGTATGTTGGGTGCCATATTTCAGCTCTATCAAAAGCAAGGAAGGCGAAAAACGGCAAAACAGGAAACTTGAAAGCGAAACTGCCGAAACAGATTTGCCAAAAGCTTGCCTGACACCGCCAAAGACGACGACATACCTACTTATTTTCTCGTCAAAACTTTTCCCTGTTGTTCGTTCGTTGTTTTGATTTGTGCAAAGGAGAAAAACGGTGAAAGGAAGCAAGGTATCCCTCTAACTTTTCCCTTCATTCATATCATGGGAAACATGAAATTCTTTTGAGGAAAACTTTTTCCACTATACTATGTCGAGAGTTTTTTTTTCAGAGGATTTCCAGAGATGGGCAGAGTTGGATATCTATTCAGAAACCGGCGAGGTGTTGTTGCTAGCTGTGATTTTTGTTGCTGAGCAGTTGCCCCATAAATCACATCGACGAAGGCACGAAAAGTTGCTGACGATTCACCTGTGGGGCAAATTTGTTTGGCGAAAGTATTCCAGCAGGAAAACGTTTAGAAATCACATCGGGGATGACTGATTTATGTTTCTATAAATAGCTGAACGAGGGAATAAAAAGTTAATCATCATGGAATCATGGAAATTGGGCAAAGTGACGAAACTCAATTTGAACTTGTGAATAAATGGAAAATTCTAGGAGGAGTCGATTTTTATAGATCGGGCAGGACTTGGATCTTTCAACTGATTGTGCAAACACTTTGAGTGGAAACGATTTGCAAAAAAAAGCGAAATCCTTAGGAAGATTTGTGCTATAAATCATCTCATGTGAAGATTTCCAATTCCAATGCATTTGAAATGTTTCCGTTTCGCCTATGATGGCGGTTAGACAGCTCCCTTAGTATGTATGTATATGTATGAATGTATGTATGTACAAATAAAACATTGCTCCCCGGAGGCTGTTCGACAATCTTATTCATCTTCTCGCTTCTCGGAAGTCAACCACACCGGAGCTTCCCTGCCGAAGGGAGTTTCTTTTCCTTAGAGTGGCCTCTGGAATTTTATATTTTTTAATCAAAATGTATAAGAACTTGAAGAAGAACCACCCTAAGTCGCTTGCATACCTTCCAGTACACCCCAACTCTAACCTCCGCTGACATTTCTCAACACACAAATATGAACGGCGTACGGCGTACAATGACGCAAATTAACCTCCAGCATCGTTTGTTGTTTTCGCTCACTCTCTGGAGCCACCACACATGTAGGTATGGGAAAGTGAAACCGTGGTTTATGTTTTGCATTTCTTTGAAAGCTTGATAAAAGAGCTAGCGAAAAAAAAAGGAACGGAGGGATCGAAGCTTATCCACGCTCAGCTCAATCATAGGGCTTACTTACGACTGAATACATTGACGAAAATGGAATTGAATGGGAGGAAAAGGAATTTTTCAAGCTTTCTATTCGGGATTTTTATTATATTTTCTTTGATGTATAAAGATTTTACTGTTAAGTTTGAAGAATGAGGATTTTGAATTTCAGTTACTGTATAGTTAGAAAGTTGGAATGAAAGACATACCTGCATATTTTCCACTGTTTCTTACACAGATCCTCGATAGTTCGAATGTAATATATCAAAAATATTAACGAGATCCAGTCTCCCTCACGACATGAGAATCGTTTCATTCATCGAGACGCATAACGTTAGAAAGTCGATTAACCTTAACTCGCAACACGTCAAGTCACTTGAAAATTTTAAACATATTATTTAAATAGATGAAGTTAAAAAGCAGGGCTGGATTGAGCCAGAGGGGCAATTTTTCTCGGGGGTCCCTTACGTATTATTTTATTTTAATATGCCAACTAATTTCTGGCAGCGCTGGTTTTTGATCGACCGTCTCGTTTTATTGTCCCGCAGTTTTATTGAAATTTATAGTAGTAATACGTATTTTTTAATCCGTGATGAGTTTAAGTGGCGTTATTTAGTGTTCAGTGTGCAAAACCGTACTATGATTTTCTACTTTGGATTGTCCTAAATGTGTTAAAATTGAATTTTCCTCTGTGCTAAAATACATAAAAAAAACATACCCCAAGCGTTCGTGTGGTGAGCTGTGTATTGAAAGTCACTTCTCTAGGTTGGTGAGTAAAGTGAACTTTTCTTTCTTATTACTTTTCACAACTAACATTCTCAAGAGTATATTGCACAGCAGCAAATCGTTGACCAAGCATATATCTCAACCATATCTGCATGCGTCCACCGTTTGTCGGTCTATCTGAGTGAAAAAAAACTGCCGCTGTTCAACTTCTTGTGGTTCTATCATTTGCTCAGCTGTTAGTAAATCTCGTCGCTGAGCGGTGTAGTATTTGGCCAACCTCGGGGCACTTGCAAGTAGTGCGAAAGTGTGTGTCTCTGTTATTAGCGCACTTCAAAGGGTTGTGTTTCTTGCACTTGCTAGCTTGTTAGTGAATCTCGATCGCTAGCGGTGAAGATTAGGCAAACGCAGCCAGCGCACATGAGTAGGTACGAAAGTATTGTTGCTTCCGTTAGTAGCACACATTGTTGGAACTAGCGTTTGCTGGTTTTCATGGTGACTCGTCACTTGTATTCTTGATAGTCGTACACAGTGCAACATAAACTTGAAAATTGTTCTTTTTGGAAAGCAATGATTTTAACTTTCGATTTTATTAGATTTTTTTTTTATTGTGCGTTTAATATGTAATCAATTTTCTTTATTTCAACGCTTTTAAATTGAATTATCTTCATCTCCGTACACACACATAATTTAGGTTTGTCTTTGTCCTTAAAATTTTATTTGTTTTGCGATTTTGACATTGAACCCTTTTGAAAAACGCTTTTTAATTAAATATTTCTCATCTCCGTACATACAAATAATTTAAGATAGCTTATGATTTTTTTTTTTAATTTAATTTTTTTTTCCTCTTTTCATAACACTTTTTCTTTGAAATATTTATTTGTATTGTTTTCTTAAATAATCTTAGTTTGTGCGTTTGTTAAAATAAACTTATAAGTCTTTTATTTCTTAACTTTAATAATTTCTAGCTTTAGTTGTGCGTTTCATCAAAAGAGTTAGTTCCTTTTTAGCTTTTAATTGTTGTATTATGGCGATCGCGAACATGGAATGTGATGATGAAGTTATTTGTATTGAATGTAATAATGTTGAAAATAATCTTGATAAAATACTTACTTGTGCATATTGTTTCAAGAGCGTTCATCTTCGCTGCAAAAATCTGATTGGAAGTGCAGCTCGCAAAATGAAAGCGCAGCAATACTTTTGCGATGCCAACTGTGCATGTATTTACGCCAAAATAATAAGTTTACGGAAAGATCATGAAACAATTATCGAAAATATCCATACTAAAATTGAAACGACCGTACATAATGTGGTTTCACATGAATTGACCTCAATCAAAACGGATATGAGATCAGTTACTACTGCGATAGAGGCTTCGCAGGAATTTTTGTCCACGAAATTCGATGAAATTCAGACTGATTTCAAAGACATAAAATTCCGAAACGATGCTCTTGAAAAAGAAGTAACTGATCTCAAATCTAAGCATTCAAATCTTACCAATCAGGTCCATAAATTGGAAATAAACCTCGACCGATTTAACCGGGAGGCTGTTTCAAAAAACCTCTTGATCTTCGGATTGCCATACAATAATAGAGAAAATACACAAGAACTTGTACGCAAAACATGTGGCACTTTTGGCTACGACCTTAAAACTGAATCCATTTTAAACGCTGTTAGATTAATATCATCCAATAAACCCAATGAAAAGTCTCCACCAATTAAAGTTCTATTAAAAGATACAGTAATAAAAGAAGAAATTTTCAGTAAAAAAAGAATTTTTGGGAAACTTGCCTCTTCTTCAATAGATCCTTCATTAGTAGTTGATGGTAAACCACTAAACGTCACAATAAGGGATGAATTGACGCCCTTATCCATGGAAATTTTAACTGAATTGCGCGAATATCAAGACTTAATTGGAGCCAAATACATTTGGCCCGGAAGAAATGGTGCCATTTTGGTCAAACAAACAGATAATTCAAAACCTGATATAATCAAAACTAAATTTGAAATGAATCGCTTCATGAGCATGCATGTCACTCAGCAAAGAAATAACACATCCACGATTCCAAATGAAAGTCCTTCACCCAAACGAAAAAGGAACAATGCTGATCCACGATCAAAATAAGATCTTAGATCTACAAATGTTTAAAACTGAAATATATTTTATTCAATGGATAGTTTAATGAATAGATACCATGAAAATGTAGAAGATTTTAATTTAAGTACTTTTAATAATGATTCAAGATCCTTTAGAATTTTGCAATGGAACGTACGTAGTATGAATAATTTAGATAAATTTGATTGCATATTACAGACCATTGATCATTTTAATGTTTGTATCGATGTTATTGTTGTTTGTGAAACCTGGCTTGGTAAAGATAACTGTTGTATTTACAACATTCCGGGATATACATCGATTTTCTCTTGCCGCGACCAACCATATGGAGGCCTAGCTATGTATATAAAGACAAATTTGAAATTTAAAACTACTGAAAATATAACTTTTGATGGCTTTCACCGAATTAGTGTCGAAATTTGTACAAGTGGTCAAGTAATTTGTGTTCATGGCGTATATAGACCCCCTTCATTCCCGTTTAACATGTTTTGTGATCAAATTGAATCTCTTCTAACGTCTGTTGCTGATAATCACTCCTGCTTCATTGTCGGTGACCTAAACGTTCCTGTGAATTTGATTAACCTGAATACCGTAGCAAAATATAGATCTATCTTAGAATCTTTTGGATACGCTTGTACAAACACCTTTCCTACTAGGCCAACAACTCAGAATATTCTAGATCACGTTATATCGAAGCAAATTGACTTAGATCGATTGAAAAATGATACAATCTTTTCTGATGTTAGTGACCATTTACAAATACTCACATCATTCAATTTATTATGTGATAAAAATGTAACAATTCTTAGGAAAGAGATAGTTGATAACGCTAAACTAAACAGCTTATTTGTGAATTATTTAAACAGTATTCAACTACCAGGAAATGTTGATGAAGGCCTACAAGAAATCACATCAACTTACAATTGCTTTGTGAAAATTTCTTCTCGAACACTTAATAAAAGGGTAAAACTTAAAGGAAATTGCTGTCCGTGGATGACATTTGACCTCTGGACACTCATCAAAATAAAAGAGAATTATTTAAAACGATCGAAAAAGCATCCAAATGATATCAATTTAAAAGAGATGCTAATTCACATAAATAAAAAATTGAGTTCAAAAAAACAAGAATGTAAAAGGCTCTATTACGAGCGCTTATTAAATAATTCACCACATTCAAAGCTCTGGAGAAACATTAATACGCTCTTAGGTAAATCTAAAACGACTTCCTCAATTAACCTTTCAGATGAAAGAGGTGTTATAACCAATAGTACACAGATTTGTGAGAAATTTAACAAACACTTTTCCACAATTGGAAAGAACCTGGCTGAAAAGATTCCAGTAAATACTGAAAATGATCATTTGACTCAAATCGAACGGGTAGAAAATACAATATTCTTACGGCCCGCTAGTGTAAACGAGGTTCGACTTGTAATTTTTTCACTTAAAAATAAAAAGGGTCATGGACCAGATGGTTTCCCTGTTAATGTCTTGAAAAATAACCACGAAACATTCTCGCACATACTTACACAATACTTTAATAAAATTTTGGAGTCAGGAGTTTTCCCGAACTGTCTAAAAATTGCGAAAGTCATCCCTGTTTTTAAGGCTCGCGATTTGCTTGACGTCAATAACTATCGCCCTATCTCGACTTTAAGCGTTTTTAGTAAAGTGTTCGAGAAGCTTCTTGTTAATAGAATTGTAGACTTTCTAAATCAGAACAATATACTTTATAAACTGCAATATGGATTTAGATCAGGTTCGAGCACTCAAATTGCCATCTCAGAATTAGTTGACTCCATCATATGTAAAATGTATGTATGTATGTAGATAATCCACCATGGGTGCACGGATTCACCGCAGTTTCGCCAACGTATGCGTTAATTTGCATCCTTTAGATTTTTAGTTCGGCCAATCTTCAATGCAAATCATCACATACCCGACACCATGGCTTCGTGTGAACTGACATGAAATGAAAATGTTTCGTGTAGGTGTATGTCTTACTTGTAGAACGAGCAAACTGTTTCGCAGCTGTATAAAATTCATAACATTTCTAAAGTTAAGAATCTACGACAGGTATTCCGCATACGTGTAGATACCTGCCCAGCTGGCAACTTTTTGCACGTTCTTATATAATATATTCAATCAATGACATATTTGTATGTTAAAATAATCTTACCTTTTTACCTGTCTTACCTCTAGATACTCTCAGCTTACCTGTAGCTTGGACCCACCTTGTTTGATTTCATAACCTGTTCCCTTTCCGTCCGATCTAAAACAAACAATTTTTAAATTACTACAAGTCATCATCCCTCTATAAAATAAAAACAAACAATGCTAGTAAACTACTGACTTATAATTTGAATGCGTGAGAAAACGCCTTTTAAAGTTGTGATCCCAAATTAAGCTCAGAATGCCCGAAAAACGCTTATAAAGGCCAGAAAACGCATTTTAAATTTGTGATCCCAAATTAAGCTCAGAATGCCCGAAAAACGCTTCTAAAGGCCAGAAAACGCATTTTAAAGTTGTGATCCCAAATTAAGCTCAGAATGTCGAAAAAACGCTTCTAAAGGCCAGAAATTTTACATGATAAAACCGATAAAACCGTGGTATCGATAAAACATATTTAGAATGATCCTACCGTTTTGACCATAAAGAAACACGTACAATAAACAGGCTCATGTCAGGGCACGACAACAGCAAATACTGGCTCTTCAAAATGAAACTTACTGACAATCCAAATTGCGATTTATGCCTCCAACCCGAAAATGCAGAACACATTATTTTACAATGTAACCGTTACAATTCTATTCGAGCTAAATTTAGCTTCAATTCCAAATTTCAAAACCTATCAGAATTACTAAAAATGAAAGACCTAGCATTGCTTAAAGAAGTAGTTGAATTTCTAAACCAAACAAACACTAAAATTTGAACATCAAAATTAAAATGAAGACAACATATTGACGGGGTGGGCCGTCACAGAAAACGCTGGATATATGGTATTAGTCACCGGTCCATTCAGTGGATCTTCGAAGAAATCCACGATAAGAGGAAGAAGAAGAAGAAGAAGAAGACCATAAAGAATTGGGAGATTCCTCGTGAATTTTAATTAGCTATTTTAAAAGATTGCTAAATTTTCAAACGCGTTTTTCTCGAAACATCATAAATGAACATAGTTGGTGCTGATATTTGCTTTTGATAAAAGGATATATATGGCTCTAGAAAAAAACAATATAAGGAATAATTGGAATTATCTCACCCAGAACACGCTCCTGTTGGCGTTCCTATAGCCATGACGAGGATAATATGTTTCAGCTAACGACTAAGTACACTTCCAACCTCATATGCCTAGCTTTATCTGCTCTTGTTCAAAATGGTTTCATTTGATCAGCAGAAACCAAAAGTGCGCCATCAAAATACACATTTTCAGCGCAACGAAAATCGAGTAGCATAGCAGGCTGAGCAATCAAATAATCTGCATATACAGCTGGTTACTGCTCGCTCTCAAACCTTCCTTTGGTGGCACACCCACCCACCCACGCACTTGATTGGCACTACCCCAGTAGCAATTGTAATAATGCATAATTCCATCACCAGACTACAAAATTAGACCACACTTCCCTCACCCGGCACATCATAAACAGATTGACAATCGAACTCGCGCACGCGGGTCTCACTAGGGCGACGCCCGGGCCCCAAATTTTTCTTTCGCTAGTCGCGTTTGCCGAAATCGGTCGCCATTTTTCTGCTTATTTCCAATGCTGTTCACTCGGGTTTATTTCACTAATAGAGAAACATCTCGGCACATAGGCACTTTTCTTCTTCAATCACTACATCTGATTCACATTTTTTCGGACCAACACCAGAACTATTCATTTTTTACAAAACGATACACCGTGCAGATAAATCAACAAAACGCACCGGATGGCAACACGCACGAGACTCATTTATCACGCGCTTAATATTGTATGATCCCAAATATGCTCGCATAACAGTCCCATAACGAATAAAATGGTGCTCCCGACGTTACCGATGGCCCAATTTCTAAAATTTCAGGTCGTACGATTTATTATGACAACCTAGAACACATTCCAGTTGACTCCATCATATGTAAAATAGAGTCAAAAAATATTGTTGGGGCACTATTTTTGGATCTCAAAAAAGCCTTCGATACTCTAAATCATGACATATTATTGTCCAAACTGTATAAATACGGGATAAGAGGAACAGCAAATAATATCCTTCGTAGCTACTTAGAAGGTCGCAAGCAGTTTGTGGCTATTGAAAACACAAGAAGCGAATTAAGAAATATTGATATCGGTGTACCACAAGGGAGTAATATCGGGCCATTACTTTTCCTTTTATATGTCAATGATTTATGTAACCTTCAACTTAAAGGCACAGCACGTTTATTTGCCGATGATACAGCAATTTTTTATTCTGAAACTTCACCTGATATTATAATTCAGCACATTGAAGACGACCTAAAACTGCTTTCAAAATATTTCAATTCAAACCTACTTTCACTAAATTATACTAAAACAAAATACATGTTGTTTCGTTCTTCGCATAAAAAGCTACTTCGTACTAATGACCCAGCTATGAATGGAAATACTATTGAGAGAGTTAGTTATTTTAAATACTTGGGAATTTACTTAGATGAAACTCTCTCATGGAATCGTCACATTGAACACTTGGAAAAAAAATTACTCCTCTTTGCGGTGTTCTTTGGAAACTGAGAAATTTTGTTCCACAACATGTTCTCTTTAAATTTTATTTTGCGTTTATCCACTCTCAATTGAACTACCTTATTATGATATGGGGAAGAGCCTCCTTGTCCCACTTACAGAAACTTCAAACGCTCCAGAATAGATGCTTGAAAAACATCTTAAAGCTCCCTTTGTTATTCCCTACCCTTCAGCTTTACTCTTTAAGAACGCATAACGTTCTTCCAATATCTGAACTCTGTGATTTGCAAACTGTTGTATATGTCTATGATAATCTACACTCAATTGAAAATATTCAAAACCTCCATTTTACTACGGGGTTGCGAACTCATAACACTCGCCAGTCAGATTTCTTGCAACGAAGCCGATCCACAACATCATTAGGGCAAAAAAGAATTTCATTTATTGGACCTACTAAATACAACACCTTACCAACGGATATTAAAAACATAACCAATCGTTCCATGTTCAAAACCAAAGTGATACAGCTTTTGAAAGAAAAATTGAACCATTAAAACAGTCGATCATCAACCAGTCTTTGTTTTGTTTACCTTTTGTACTTTTGTAGCGTTAATTTCTAATATTATTTTTCTTAAAAATCTTGTAGTTTGTATTTTATCTTATAAAATTATTGAACATAACATAATAAAATTAGCAATAAATAAATAGTATATTAGTAAATATCGAATAATGAATCTCTTCAAAGGAAATTATTTTCCATTGAGATTTCATATTGTAGTCAATTTAGTTAAATAATACATTTCCTCGCACGACATTATAAATATTTGTGTTCTCAGCATGATTAAAATTTGCTCGCGTTTACTCTTATTATCATTTTGCTGCCAGACATGCTGAGAACAGTAGCGTCCATTACCAGGGGGCTCAATTGAGCCTTTTGGTGTGGGGGAGTGTGGTGGGCCGCTACAAAAAAAAAAAATCGACAATGAAAACTCTTATAAAAGCTGTTAACTTTCAAAATTCGATTCGTTATTTATTTAATAACTCTATCAGCAACTAAAATTTTCTAGTTGAAAAAAATCAAAGATATAAAAATATTTTTCTTTCAACGTTGATAGCTTGATATGTGTGTCATCGAAAGCAGCATAAATGTTTTCTTCATAACAATTGGGAAGAAACATTAACATTTTTTTTTTTTATTGAACTAAAAAACTAAAAAATACATGTTCACACTCTTATTTCCTAGCACTACAATATCAGATTCAAATATTTCCCGAAAATTTCTTGTGTTCGTTTTCTGTACTTCCATTTCCATTCTAACAATCCTTTCTTCAGTTCGTACAAATTTGCATGAGGGAATTTCGAAAGTAGGAAGCTCATAGTATGAATTACCAGCCACTGTCCTGTTTTTAAACATTTCTCCTTGGTTCCAATATTTAAACTCAGTAGGTCTTCAGGTTTCTTGCAATTTATTTTCAATTTTGTTATCAAGGCATCAAGCAGCCAATCCCAGACTATTTTGGATGATGGACAAAATTTCATCCTATGCTCGTTATCGTCATTGCTGATTCCACAATCATTACATAAGCTGTTTTGAAGCCCTCCGATGTTGTACAGTTTTAACTTTCCTTTGTTGGGGATCAGATCGTTTAAAAGCTTAAACATATTAGAACGATCAGCCCTTGGGAGCCATTTCCAATTTACATTCGACCAAATAAGTTTCCAGTCCATCAATGGATGTTGTTCTTCTACCAACGGCTTGACTCCACGTACATTGATGAAATGCCAATAAATTTTCTTTGCCGAATCTAAATGCTGCAACCGTTTTATTTGGTTTCCTTCTTCAATCCATTCTCTCATGTTTCTTCCAAGAAATTCAGAATGTCGAAAATTCATTAAATAAAGTTCTTCTTCTTCGATTAAACATTTCAGACTAAGAATCCAAAATTTAAAAAAAAACAAAACAAGAAAATTCAGATATAAGAGTTCGAAAGTATAATTCGAACACACTGATATCAGATTTTATTCAGAACCACAATTCAGTGTCTCAAATTTAAATAATGTTTTAAAACCAATATTTGAGAAAAAAATTCAAATTGTAATTCCTAAACAAACTTGAGAAACAAATTGACAATCAGAGCCAAAGAAGGAATTTCAAAATTTTTAATTGAAAATATAAATTTTATTTCAATTTCAAATTCATAAACACAAAAAAAAATCATTTTTATGTAATGTTTCTTAGTTTAAAACATGTGATTCGGATTTAAAATTATTCATCAATTATTAGAAACAGCCATTTTTTCTTATTATTCTAAATGTGATCAAAAATAAATTTGAAAATATATAATCAGAATGAGATTAGATATTTAAAACACATGATCAGTTATCTGTAATAAAAAAAATCAGATGAGTTTAGAAGTTTCAACAAAGATCTCGAGTTCCGAAAAAAATAGGAAAACCATGAAACTTAAAAAAATAGCACATGCCTCGAAAATGTCAATAAATTGAATCTCTATTTGTATTGAAACAAAAATGATGCAAAATTATATGCTGAATTCAGATTATTTACTTCAGTATCAAAAACTTTCAAAGAAAACCTCATAACCATTATCATTAAATCATTAAAATAAAACATCATAATTAATAGTAGAAAACTTCTGGTGAAAAAGTTCAATATAATTTTCTAATCTAAGATAAAAATCGGAATGAAAATTCAATGAATTATCTCAGTATGGCCAACTGGACCAATTTAAGTTACTTAAGAATTTTTTTTAACTAATTTTCACTAATTTTAATAGTGATCAGAAAGCTTGCAATAATTATTCTTTATTCATACTCAAACTTATACAGTGAGCGAAATAAGAATAGCACCACCAAGTATTTTACTTATTAAAATATGTATGTTTGAAAATCATCAAGATTTTCTTCTATAAACTGTTTTGAATTGTTTAACGGATAAATCAAGCATAAGTTTACTTTTTTGTACGTTACAATTGGCGTTGAGGACCAAAACTATGAAAAATGGGTGCAAAATAAGAATAGCACCACTTGTGTTTTTCAACAAAAACAAGATTATTTCTAAAAAATTACCGTGTAAAAGTGAATAATAATGCTTCTACGAGTTATTCGAATAGATAACTGCATTTTATGGAGTTTTCTAGAATTCCATAGATTTTCAAAGGTTTTAAAATGGTGTTTTAAGAGATGCTCTTCTAGAACTAAGGAATTTGATATTTGAGCTGTTATTCTTTACCGAACTACTTACTTTCTTCATTTAAATGACGTAAAATGATGAATCAAACATTTTCGGTTTATTTAAAATCAGCTCAATCAGCTCAAAAAAACAGGTTGGAATTCATAAACCTCGATTTTTTTTTCAGTAAACAACACTTTTCCCAGTTTCAAGTCATAGATGGCAGCACTATATTGTCGTTAAAACCAAATTAAGTCTCAATATTGATTTTTCAAGTTTATTTAGGCCCATATTCATCATTTCGAGGTAGTTTTCCAACACAGTTTTGTTGTAGTTCACGCTGCACAAATCTTTTCCGGATTTGAAAAAAAATCCCCAGCACAAGAACATACGATTACAAGAAAGCCTTTGATAATGTCAACCACGAGTATTTATGGGCAATTCTAAGCAAACTGGCATTCCCGGAGAAAATCATACAGTGTTTAAAAAATTTGTATAGCAAAGCAACCGCAAGGATCATATTCAATGGTCATCTAACAGAAGAAATTCCTATCAAATCCTCAGTAAGGCAAGGATGCCCCTTAAGCATGTTGCTGTTTGTTGTTTATGTTAAGCCATTGATCCCTAAAATTTACGACAGTATACAGGGTATAACGACCTATGATCAAACTCTGAAGATAATCGCTTACGCCGCACAGTGGGGCAGACCTGACAAATCGATGGTCAAAACCTCATAACTTTTTCAAATCTAATCCAACTGGTTTGAAGTCTTCTGAAAAGTTGTTCATCTGATCAAAATCTTTAATTTGATGTTATTTTTGTTCATTTATGTTGTAGAGAAATGAATCCAACTTAGATGTTTAGATGTTATTAAATTTGATCTAGATAATTTTGTTAAGAAGATTTTCTTAATCAACTTGAAGGCTACTCAGTCGATCGGCGTAAAAATTATCATGTAAGGGTTTTCACGACCAATAAAAGTTAAATGATGTTTTAAGATCCCTCCCCTCACAAGAATGGGGGCCCCAAGACAATTGTTACATGAATATCTACAAAACTCTTGAATTATTAATGCAAATGGATCCAAATTTGTCTAGAGAAAAATGCATGTTAACACTAGTTTGAGACCCATCTCTTTTCTGGAAGAAGGAGATTTCATAGAAACGGTACAAAATTTCTACATTTCTAAAAACTAACCAAGCATCCACAAAAGCTCTATTAACTGATAGGAACTTGACAAGGAACAAATCAAGCAAATTGAACCAAATTGAACCAAATATGACCTCTGAGGAATTCGAGGTACGACAAACCGTTTATTATAATGGCTTTAAACTCATTCTATCTATGAAACAAATGCTTCCATGCAAATTAAATATAAAATTTATGTATAACTCGAGAATTCAACAAGCAAACTGAACTGAAGTTGGGCATTAAGTGGCCAATTTTATAACAGAAGAAAAAGCTTCCGCAGAAAAGAAATGTATCTAGGCGATTACAGCATTTCCAATTTTTATTATATTTTGTAGCATTCTCTTGCTATTATTTTCTCACAGCTTTTTTTCTTACTGTCTATAATCACAGTTTGCTCGATTTTTTTTCGTGACTGGACGTGACTGCTCTCATTGAACATTTCAAAAATGTCTAGTCTCCGGAACATTTTGAACAAAACCTCGAGAAAAAAAAACTTCAGAAAAAATCATCCAAACTTTCTTCAAACCAATAAAAATAACGTACACGATGTCAGAGCTCAGTAACAGAACAGAACAAATAAGTTCAGATAAATAAACCATAAACTCATATTGGTACCTTATATAAGGAGCTAATGGATCAAGTAGGCTGTTGCTTAGTATGACAGCAAAAACATGGTTGCATTGTTTTTTTTTTTAATATCCAAACATTCAGTGTGTAAATAATTTCAATTATATTTTTGAGCCAAACTAGAAGATCCAGATATTTTTTTTCCTTTTGAACGAATGTTGTAGAGACATTTTATAGAAAAAAAGTTGAATAAAAAATTAATTTAGTCAACAGACACTAAGCATCTGACCGAATAGGATTTGAGGTTATAGAATGTTTATATTCTAAAGAATCTTATATGCTTGTCTGTAGATAAAAAAAAAACTTTTAAAAACCAAAAAAAGTATTATCAAAAATACTAAGAGGAAAATAAACGTCAATAACTGTAGGCAAAAAGTGGCAACTAGTTTTTGTTGTGTTGGATAGCTGAGACGTTAATTTAAATGTTTGAGTAGGGATGAGAGTGGGGTAACGCGGGGTAACATGTTTTCCAGATGTCCGAATATGATGCAAATTCGTAATTTTTTAACGTTATACGTTTAGGCTCGTAAAAAAAATAACGATTTTTTTTTCAATTCTTCTACTTCAAATAAATAAATTTCATTTTATTCTGAACACATCCATGCCATTTTTTTTTTCAAGAATAAAATTTAAGTGGAGTATTGAAAATATTTTTTTGTTTTCGCGATAAAATGCAACAGCATCAAACCCCAACTTCACCTACGCAGAAAATTGTATGAAACAACGAATTTTAGGATTTGTTTGGTAGATTTGTGATCAGTGGAATGTCCAGTTTCAGAAAAGCAAAAATTTATGATGAATTTTCGAAATTTACAAAAACGGGTTTTGGCCAAGCTTTCATAGGTCCTGCCCCACTGTGCGCCGATGATCTCAACATCTTCGCAAGCAACGAAGAATTTGATTTGATCCTTCAAACCATAAACTCTTTCACCGCTTTTGCCAATATCGAAATCAATACTGATAAGTCTTGTTATATAACATTTAACAGTGTTTTGGAGGTCCTCATCTGATTAAAGAGTCAAGCCAAATCAAGATTCTTGGAATGGAAATCACCCACAAATGGACAGAAATGATTCATTTGAACTACAACCGTTTGGTCCAAAATTTGACACATCGACTTTATCAACATGGTAGCCGAAGAATGAATCTATTGGAATCAGTATGGTTTTGGAACTCATTTATTCTTGCAATAGTTTGGTATCTAGCACAAACCATCCCCCCAAGTAACAGACATCTCGCAGAAATAAAGTCATTGATCGGAAAATATCTCTGGCGTGGAATGATATTTAAAGCAAACGAGATCAACTTTATCTACCGTACTGCGATGGAGGTTTAAATTTTATTGATCCAGAAGCGAAAACAAAGGCTTTGTTTATTAAAAACTTGTTAACAAACGATGATGGAGCCTTTATGTTAGAACACCTTCAACCCCAAAGATTTTGTCGGAACACTAGAGTATGAATTGTCGAAGCAAGAAAAATCAAAGAAATGCAACACCTCAGTACCTCGAAAAAAAAATTACTGGAACTTCACAAATGAAAAATCCATAAAACCATCAGCTATGGAACGATTTCCTGACATGAAATGGAAGGAAATATGGGTCAATGTTAATTCAAAACTGATTTCCAGTGCAGAGCGGTCAAGCACTTTTATACTTTTTAATGATCTCATCCCAAATAAAGAAAAATTAAAAGCATACTACATTGGAGGTCTGCAAGACAGCCTATGTGGAGAATGTAGTTTAGAAGACACTAATGAACATAGAATAAAGCACTGTACCACCTCGAAAAAAATATGGGATTGGTTATTAAATTGTCTTAGAAACAATTTGAAGCTTAATGTTCATAAGCCTGAAGATCTGTTAAGCATACCTAACTGTAAGAAATAAAGAACATCCTCTGAAAGCAGGTATTTGCTTGGTCATCCGAACAATAAGTTGTCTAATTGCAAAGTACCCTAATAGTAATATGTTCGAGTTCAAAAGAAATTTTATAGAGTGGAGATGGAAAAATAGGAATCAAATATTAAAGGAGTTTGGAAAAAATCTGTATACAGTCATGTAACATGGAATTTTATTTTGTGAACTATGGTAATCTAGGTGAATGAAGTAAGGTTAGTTAATTTGAAAAAAAAAGAAAAAACTCTGAATCTCATTTCTTTAAAGTTTATTTTTTCAATTTTATTTCTGAATTATTAAAATTCAAAAATGTGTATTGATGTGCGAAACATAAATTCAAGTTACATATGTATGAAAACAACTTAGTGTCGATTATACAAAAATTGTTCAGAAATTTGAATCTTTTTCAATAACCTAGAATTTTTATTTTACTTGTAAAAAGTCCAACCCCAAACGAAACATGACTTTAGAATTCAGATCACATAAGGGAAAATCATTTATGGCTCCTGTTATAATAATTTATTTTGGAAGGTTTTGGGTTCCTGAATTGAAATTATTCAGATTATGAACAGATTTTTTTTTAATTTTCTTTTTATATCTGATAAAGTTATAAACATACATGAATCCATACAACAGATTTTAAACCTTCCTTTTGAAAATTTCAACTCATTCAACAACTTTGCTGAAGGCTAGCGAAACGTTTTATTAATAAGGTAATTTTAAATCAGTGCATAAACCACAAAGACTAACCGTTTTTGTAATTTAAATAAAGAATCGAAACTAAATTTCGAAAAGTTTCAACCTGTATTTATAAATTTTATGAAGGATTAATCACCGTAATTAATGTCGACGACGACAAAGAGAGTTGCCGGTAGTTTCAAGCGAAACCCTAACCTCTCTCTCCGAGATGCCGCAAATAAGCTGGGTGTTTCGTCTACAACCGTGCATAGAGACAAAAACCGAGCCGGACTATCGACTTACAAGAAGGTAGTGACTCCAAATCGCGATGATAAACAAAATACGACGGAAAAGCGCGATCCCGACGATGCTGACGAAGTTTGACTGCGTGGTAATAGACGACGAAACCTACGTCAAAGCCGACTACAAGCAGCTTCAGCGACAGGAGTTTTATACGGCAGAAGGAAGGGGAAAGGTAGCAGATATTTTCAAGCACATGAAACTGTCAAAGTTCGCGAAGAAATATCTGGTTTGGCAAGCCATCTGTACCTGTGGCTTGAAAAGCAGCATTTTCATAGCTTCCGGGACTGTCAACCAAGAAATTTACGTGAAAGAGTGTTTGAATAAACGTCTGCTGCCTTTCCTGAAGAAACACGGTTGTTCCGTACTGTTTTGGCCGGATTTGGCATCTTGCCATTGGGGTAAAAAGGCCATGGAGTGGTACGCCAAAAACGTGCAGGTGGTTTTTAAACTATTTGAGTCACGTTACAAGCTTTCCAAAACTATAAACTTTATAAAAATCGGATGAGAAAAAAGAGAGTTTCTTCTTCATCAAAATCCGACGATTGATTGAGTTTATTATAGAGTAATAATTTTAACTAAAATTAATAAATAACAAAATTGTATTTACGTTTTCATGTTTCGGATTCTCTAACCTGTTTAGGATTCTCGATTTTCCGTTAGAATCATGATTAGTAAACAGATGCGAAAAGCTGTTTTGAAATCGTCGTGCAAATTTGGTTTTGCATTTTTGTTCCAAATTTCATTCATGGTTTTCGAAAATCATGTGCATTTTCAAAATTTCGATAATAATTATCTGAATGTGAAAAAAATGAAGAAACCATCCCGAGTTTTTGATTCATATTGAGATTCGAAGTTATTTTAATTTATTTTTTTTGAAAATTTATATAAAACAAAACTTAAAAATGGTGATTCAGAATTGAACACTCAGTATCTGATTTCTAATTCGAAATTAATATATTTATTAATTCAGATTCGCAAATTGGATTGAATATAAAAATTTGAAATAATAAATTCAGATTAAAATCGAAGATTCATGACTAAGTTTGCTAAATTTTTTTCCGCACGAATCCGAGCTGGACAAATCTGGGCTATTTGAACTGAATACCTTGAAAAATCTGGGCAGTTAGGTTTAAAAATATTCATGGCAAAAACCGGGCCATATCCGGTAATTTTTGAAAAAAAAACTCAGAAATTATACAATGAAATCCAGAAGCAAACAACTTGAAACATAGTATTTTTATGGAAACACATTAGCAGATTTTAGTTGTATTTAAGGCTTTCATAAAAAAGTTTATATTTGACAAAACTTGTCAAATAATTTCGATTTGATTGAAAAAAATAATAAATTATTTGAGCCCCTAGCAGCCAAAAGGGGTATAAGTGCATAAAAGTTTTTTAGAGAAAACACGCTTTTAAGTTGCTGTGTTTGGTCATTTTCCATATCTATCTTTTTCAAAAACTTGTATTTTTCTTTCGAATGTTAAAATATGAAAATAAAATTATAAAAATCTGGAAAAATACGCAAATTTGAAATATGAAAAATTGTTTGGCATCCTAAACCATCGACCATTTTGTCACTCATACCCTTTTGGCTCTGAGGGTCTCATATGTACTCGGTTTGTGTTTTTAGGATCGTTTTTCCTAATAAAGAGAAAAAAAGTTCCGGGCAACATGGCTGTTTCTAAATTTTGAAATTAATATTCGGAAAAGTCCGGATACAACCGGCAATCTGGCAAGCTTATTTATTACTGAGGGCTCTGAAACAAATTTCAATTCTTGGCTTATAATTTAAATTCTAATCTTGAGGTATTTTAATTCGAAAACATATCCAAAATTAAAATTTAGAACTCAGGTATAAACACCTTGAGAACCGCGAAAAAAATTAACCCAAAAAACATCGATATTTGACACTCTTTATCTCAGAAACCACTGAACCAAATTCTAGAAATTACTGCCAAACTGCCAAAACCAACAGTTTTAATTATGTAAAATATAGTTTACTGATTGAATTTATAACATTTGAGTTATGCTTCTGAATGAAACACAGATATCTCCGCATATATTAAGATTATAAAAATGACTATTTCGTTTAGGAAATAAAATTACAAATATAAATAGCAGAATTGGAGTTGATTTTCCTAGATTTGTTAAATAAAAAAACTGATTTTTTTTTAAATTCTACTGGATCAAAATAATATAATTGATTTTGATGGAAATATTTGATGATAAAGAATCATGAAATCTTCCCGTTATAAATTAAACCGACAATTTCTTTAAATTGATAACCATTTATCTTAAATCTTAAATTTGGATAGAGTTTTGAACATTTTCATTCATCAAATGATCAAATCTCAAAAACTTGAAAGATTAAGCTTATGTGATTTGAGCTTTAGTTTAAGATTTAGTTTGCCCACTTTTCAAGCCGATCACCTTTTAGACCCGATCGATTTTTTTCCTGAAAATCTCTTTAATGTGCGAATTTTCAAGCTAGTCAATTTTCTTTCTTTTAATTGTTTTAAAAGACACCGTGAAACAACTTCATAAAGATTAAGAAATGTTCGATTTTATTTCGCTTTTTATCATTCTGTCTTTCCTGCTTATTTTATCTTTCTGTTTCTTTGGACTTCTTTCTGTCTTTCTGTTTTTCTGTCTTTCTGTCTTTCTGTCTTTCTGTCTTTCTGTCTTTCTGTCTTTCTGTCTTTCTGTCTTTCTGTCTTTCTGTCTTTCTGTCTTTCTGTCTTTCTGTCTTTCTGTCTTTCTGTCTTTCTGTCTTTCTGTCTTTCTGTCTTTCTGTCTTTCTGTCTTTCTGTCTTTCTGTCTTTCTGTCTTTCTGTCTTTCTGTCTTTCTGTCTTTCTGTCTTTCTGTCTTTCTGTCTTTCTGTCTTTCTGTCTTTCTGTCTTTCTGTCTTTCTGTCTTTCTGTCTTTCTGTCTTTCTGTCTTTCTGTCTTTCTGTCTTTCTGTCTTTCTGTCTTTCTGTCTTTCTGTCTTTCTGTCTTTCTGTCTTTCTGTCTTTCTGTCTTTCTGTCTTTCTGTCTTTCTGTCTTTCTGTCTTTCTGTCTTTCTGTCTTTCTGTCTTTCTGTCTTTCTGTCTTTCTGTCTTTCTGTCTTTCTGTCTTTCTGTCTTTCTGTCTTTCTGTCTTTCTGTTTTTCTGTCTTTCTGTCTTTCTGTCTTTCTGTCTTTCTGTCTTTCTGTCTTTCTGTCTTTCTGTCTTTCTGTCTTTCTGTCTTTCTGTCTTTCTATCTTTCTGTCTTTCTGTCTTTCTGTCTTTCTGTCTTTCTGTCTTTCTGTCTTTCTGTCTTTCTGTCTTTCTGTCTTTCTGTCTTTCTGTCTTTCTGTCTTTCTGTCTTTCTGTCTTTCTGTCTTTCTGTCTTTCTGTCTTTCTGTCTTTCTGTCTTTCTGTCTTTCTGTCTTTCTGTCTTTCTGTCTTTCTGTCTTTCTGTCTTTCTGTCTTTCTGTCTTTCTGTCTTTCTGTCTTTCTGTCTTTCTGTCTTTCTGTCTTTCTGTCTTTCTGTCTTTCTGTCTTTCTGTCTTTCTGTCTTTCTGTCTTTCTGTCTTTCTGTCTTTCTGTCTTTCTGTCTTTCTGTCTTTCTGTCTTTCTGTCTTTCTGTCTTTCTGTCTTTCTGTCTTTCTGTCTTTCTGTCTTTCTGTCTTTCTGTCTTTCTGTCTTTCTGTCTTTCTGTCTTTCTGTCTTTCTGTCTTTCTGTCTTTCTGTCTTTCTGTCTTTCTGTCTTTCTGTCTTTCTGTCTTTCTGTCTTTCTGTCTTTCTGTCTTTCTGTCTTTCTGTCTTTCTGTCTTTCTGTCTTTCTGTCTTTCTGTCTTTCTGTCTTTCTGTCTTTCTGTCTTTCTGTCTTTCTGTCTTTCTGTCTTTCTGTCTTTCTGTCTTTCTGTCTTTCTGTCTTTCTGTCTTTCTGTCTTTCTGTCTTTCTGTCTTTCTGTCTTTCTGTCTTTCTGTCTTTCTGTCTTTCTGTCTTTCTGTCTTTCTGTCTTTCTGTCTTTCTGTCTTTCTGTCTTTCTGTCTTTCTGTCTTTCTGTCTTTCTGTCTTTCTGTCTTTCTGTCTTTCTGTCTTTCTGTCTTTCTGTCTTTCTGTCTTTCTGTCTTTCTGTCTTTCTGTCTTTCTGTCTTTCTGTCTTTCTGTCTTTCTGTCTTTCTGTCTTTCTGTCTTTCTGTCTTTCTGTCTTTCTGTCTTTCTGTCTTTCTGTCTTTCTGTCTTTCTGTCTTTCTGTCTTTCTGTCTTTCTGTCTTTCTGTCTTTCTGTCTTTCTGTCTTTCTGTCTTTCTGTCTTTCTGTCTTTCTGTCTTTCTGTCTTTCTGTCTTTCTGTCTTTCTGTCTTTCTGTCTTTCTGTCTTTCTGTCTTTCTGTCTTTCTGTCTTTCTGTCTTTCTGTCTTTCTGTCTTTCTGTCTTTCTGTCTTTCTGTCTTTCTGTCTTTCTGTCTTTCTGTCTTTCTGTCTTTCTGTCTTTCTGTCTTTCTGTCTTTCTGTCTTTCTGTCTTTCTGTCTTTCTGTCTTTCTGTCTTTCTGTCTTTCTGTCTTTCTGTCTTTCTGTCTTTCTGTCTTTCTGTCTTTCTGTCTTTCTGTCTTTCTGTCTTTCTGTCTTTCTGTCTTTCTGTCTTTCTGTCTTTCTGTCTTTCTGTCTTTCTGTCTTTCTGTCTTTCTGTCTTTCTGTCTTTCTATCTTTCTGTCTTTCTGTCTTTCTGTCTTTCTGTCTTTCTGTCTTTCTGTCTTTCTGTCTTTCTGTCTTTCTGTCTTTCTGTCTTTCTGTCTTTCTGTCTTTCTGTCTTTCTGTCTTTCTGTCTTTCTGTCTTTCTGTCTTTCTGTCTTTCTGTCTTTCTGTCTTTCTGTCTTTCTGTCTTTCTGTCTTTCTGTCTTTCTGTCTTTCTGTCTTTCTGTCTTTCTGTCTTTCTGTCTTTCTGTCTTTCTGTCTTTCTGTCTTTCTGTCTTTCTGTCTTTCTGTCTTTCTGTCTTTCTGTCTTTCTGTCTTTCTGTCTTTCTGTCTTTCTGTCTTTCTGTCTTTCTGTCTTTCTGTCTTTCTGTCTTTCTGTCTTTCTGTCTTTCTGTCTTTCTGTCTTTCTGTCTTTCTGTCTTTCTGTCTTTCTGTCTTTCTGCTCATCTTTTTTTTTTATTTTTTTTTTGCGCGTTTGTTTTTTCCTTCCTTTTTTCTTCGCTTTCCCTTTCTTGCTGTCTTTCTTTGATTTTTATGATTCCATTGAATAAGGATCTATTTTGAAATTTTTTACTAAATGAAACGTTGATTACTCTCATCAAACTGTCCGAGCAACAATCAAAAGCAGTCAATTTGGTGCATTTGATCCAATTTCTGCTGAAATTTAATTTAAATTCGCGTTTATGATTCCCGAAATTGATGAGCTTCTTTTGAACTTTGTTTCAATTTGTCCTGCATACTCAAATCTTCGACAACTACCTATTTGCAATTTGCTCAGACTTCACTCGATTATCGTAAATTGAAATCAGTTTCGAGTGAATTGGGACCATGACGAAATTGGTCCGATTCAATTCTTAATTACCATTTCACCTTTGCTCATTTACACAAACAGCAAAGTCAAACAGGTTGCCAAAATCCGTACGAGAAGCGAAAAATCCTCCCACTTGATCCCGTGTGCTTTCAACAACTCAATTATTCAAGTGCTCCATCACTTTTGGGGCCATTTCCGGGCACAAGTGTTTGCTAATGTTTGCCAGTTTACTGTCGAGAGCAGAGGATGGATGGAAAGCCGTCATCGACAAAAAAAAAGTAAATGTACCAACTTTCCGACACAGCAAATACCAGCAGCAGCAATATGAGAGGAAGAAAAAGCAATCGAACTGACAGACAGCTTGACAGATCGTTTGCCGAGCGATTTATTTTGTATGGGGAAATTAATCGAAATGTTTTCCCCCCAGAACCCGGCTCCCAATATTCCCTGAAAGTGGGCTTCGGGTTGAGGATGCGTGTGAGCTCATCAGATTTGGAAGGTGTCAGTCAATGGAGACGAATCACTGGGTCGTGAAGTATTATTTTTTAGCATGAACAGGAAGTAGGAATGCTCTCGAAATAAGGGAATAAAAACCGATTGAATTATTTTAATGAAGAAATGCCTCAAAAAATATACAAGGCGACCGTAAAAATTTCTGAAGAGCGAAGCTAAAAAAGATTAATCAAAACAGCTGTCACAAACAAAACGCAACTCTTTTGTAAATTTCTAAAAAAATTTGACAGAAGTTCGACAATTTTAACAAATTTGACATTTTTGACAAATGTGACAATTTTGACAATTTTGACAATTTTTGCAATTTTGATAATTTTGACAATTCTGACAATTTTGAAAATTTTGACAATTTTGACAATTTTGACAATTTTGACAGTTTTGACAATTTTGACAATTTTGACAATTTTGACAATTTTGACAATTTTGACAATTTTGACAATTTTGTCAATTTTGACAATTTTGACAATTTTGACAATTTTGACAATTTTGACAATTTCGACAATTTTGACAGCTTTGACAATTTTGACAATGACAAATGACAAAAATGACAAAAATGACAA
The DNA here is from genome assembly GCF_029784155.1 of Uranotaenia lowii. Lineage (NCBI taxonomy): Eukaryota > Metazoa > Arthropoda > Insecta > Diptera > Culicidae > Uranotaenia > Uranotaenia lowii. The sequence goes on along the minus strand of NC_073692.1, from coordinate 369,280,094 downwards.
ACATGGCAAAAATGACAAAAATGACAAAAATGACAAAAATGACAATAATGACAAAAATGACAAAAATGACAAAAATGACAAAAGTGACAAAAATGACAAAAATGACAAAAATGACAAAAATGACAAAAATGACAAAAATGACAAAAATGACAAAAATGACAAAAATGACAAAAGTGACAAAAATGACAAAAATGACAAAAACAACAAAAATGACAAAAATGACAAAAATTTGACATTTGAAAATTGAAAATTTGATATTTTCGAAAATTTCAAATCATATTGTAGTGTTTTGAGAATTTTAATAAAATTACTTCTCACAATTTTTTAAATTTTGAATATAATCAAAATTGTCCAACCATTTCAGAGTGTTTGAGAAATTTGCTTGAAATAAATGTAACGTTTTCGAAATGATATTCGTCAGACAAAAATCACTTGAGTAAAAAAAACTGTCAAAAGAAGTTCAAATGAATGAGTCAAGTAAAAGAACCGGAAGCTTATGATTGATTGTTTCTTTTTTTTCTCTCTTTTTTTATTCTTCCAGGTCGGAAATGCTCTGGTCTGCATCGCCGTCTACACAAACCACACGATGAGGACGGTAACGAACATATTCATCGTCAATTTGGCGGTGGCGGATTTCTTCGTGATCCTGTTCTGCCTTCCGCCGACAGTCGTTTGGGATGTGACCGAGACCTGGTTCATGGGCAAGGCCATGTGTAAAGTCGTCATATATTTTCAGGTAAGCTTTCCGTCGGTTTCTGGGGGAAAAAAGGAACCAAAAACAAAAATAAAACAACTTCGAGAGAGAGAAAAATATTCATACCACTAGAAACAGATGTAGGAACCTAACTTCCGTCCTCACTCTCGTTGGGGAAAACTCATCAACTCTGCCGGAAAGTTGCTCCGTGCTGGGAAAAGTTCAACCAATTTGGACAAGAGCTACCGAGGGGAAAATTTCTAACACTCCTCGAAACTGGCAGCAGAAACGGCAAGTCTCGAGGGGCACGAAATCACCACTTGGAAGAGATTTACTTTCCAAATTTGCCAGTGATGTTTCGAGTTTGACCGAGTGCGTTGAAATTATTTTGACTGAATTTTTCGCAGAAAGGATTTGTCTTGGTTAAATTGAGGTTGTAACAAATTAAAATAAGAACAACCTTCATTTCAACATTAATTTTCCTCTTTTCGATAAAAACTAACGTAACTGATATGAAAGTGAAGCAAAGTCATGAGTACTGCGCAGCATTTTGAAGTATATGTATTGATAGATTTTTCTTTGGTTTGTTTAATAAGAAATATAATATTTGTCAAACGATTTTAGGTTCTTTTTGTATAAATGTTTTCAAATTTTAGGGACTTTAGGATTCAACATAGGGTTTAGTAGAGAATTCGAAGTTTGAATTGGAATATCGATGGACCGCGAGTATAATTCAACATAGATATAAATCCACACCGTAATATTTTTGTTTTCGGTTCACAATTAGCTTGCAAATATAGCGACTCATGCAGAACTTTTTTCCCCAGTTTCCATAAAAAAAGGATCAGAACTTTAAACGTCCAAACATTTATTTTTTTTAAGTTCGTCTAATGGTGGCTCCAGAGAGTAAAATTTTACAATCATATCCATTTTTTTCCTTTATTGGCTCCAACTATCAGAGTTGAATGATCAAAATCATGATTCGAAGTAAGAGAAATTGAGATGAGCTGAAAAAATCATTTATTTTAATTTTTAAAGATATATTCACAAATATGTACAAAAATGTTAATTCACTACAAAAGTCAAGTTCAGATGATCGATAGCAAATTTATTCATCTTCAAAATTAAAAAAAAGGAAATTGCTAATTGATTTTATGTAATTCGTGATATTTGTGTGAATTAAAGTCCAAGAACTTTTTTGTCTTAGAAAAAAATAATAATTTGAACATTACTCAAAAACTGAGTACAACTACTGAGATATTTTTGAACATCATTTTAAGATTTAGTGGTTAATTTTGTATAAAAAATCTGGGTCAGTTAATAAAATTCACTTATTTTTTTGAATTGTGTTAACTAGAAGCAATTTCACTCGTGTTGGGAAAAAGTGGTAGAAATTTTGACACATTTTGAAAATTTTACCATGCAAAAATATTTTCATGATCTTTGGGTGTTGTATTTTTTTACAGCAATGTTTCTTTTTCAGCCGTATGTGATAGTTATATTGCTATTTTTGCATCACAGCATGCGAAAATACAACACGTGTTGTAAAAAACATTGAAGGTGACAGATCTTGAAAATGTTTAAGCATGGCAAAATTTCAAAATGTGCTTGAAGTGTCAAAATTTCTACCACTTTTTCCCAACACCAGTGAACTTGCTCTAATGTAATGAGAACTTCTAATTTTATGTAAGAAGATTCACATCAATTGTTTCATTTGTGCGAGTGAGAGAGGGAGGCTGTGATAAGAAAATGATTGCATTTTAGAGGAGTGGACAGAGCCAGTTTCATTTGGTCTCGAGATGTTGATCTATGGAATGTTCGTCATCGGAAATAATTTGTTCAAACTTGGAAAGTTCACCCAAATCAAAAATGATACCACCAACGAAGGCGGACGTTGAATTTGGTGAGATCTTTCTGAATTTCATTCATGTGAGTCGTCTATACAACAGGGTGGCCAGCGAACCGGGAAAACCGGGGAAAAACCTGTAATTTCGATTAAAAACCGGGAAATCGTTTTTTTCCAGACATGATACCTATTATTGAATCCTGAATTTCATTCATTTAATCATGACTTTGATATTTATTTCTCAGAAGCGAGAAAATATCTGGAATTAAATTCCATGGGCAAAATGAACTGAAAAATGAAATGAAAACTCGGCAATTTCTTCAAAAATCGAGCTTTTCGAGCTTAACGCATTCAGTTCAGCGCTCTGAAATGTTCTAGTTTCATGTCCAGAATATTTTAAGTTTATTATGTATGTAATATCAAACATTGTGGGAAATTTCTCGTGCAAAACTTTTTTTTTTAGTTCACGGTTAGTGTACAGTAAATTTGAAATGTATTATCTAAATGTTATATATTTTCCTAAACTTTGTTTACGATTTTCAGGAAAAAATTAGACCTACACATCCAGATGAATAAAAATATAAAAAGATTCATTTTTTAATAATATTGCTAATTCAAAGATGTGATGTTAATTTGTAGTTAACTTCATATGCTAAACATCTATCTAATAACTCAAATTATTCTACATTGGTCCATAATGAATGATTTTCTTAACTCCATCAGGTGCTTTTTTTAGAAAAATCTTGTTATGTTGAATCGAAACTTGAAAAATGAGCAGTAATTTATCGAAAATATTTAAAATGTACGTGGAATAATTTTGAAGAGTCAAACCAAAAAATCGAATGAATTTGTGAACAAATAAAGATACATTGTTAAGAAAAGGCAGTGAGAGTGATAAAAGTAATGCATTGACGCAATTCAGCTCATCTGTAGATCAACTTTTATTAATGGAAAGATCTCATGATAATGAGATGAGGTTTAATGAAAAATTGATTTACGTAAATTTGCTTATTTTCGGCAGTTTCAAGTAGAGTTTACAAAAGGCATCATTACTTCTTTAAAAAATTTAAATTCTAATAACATCAAAACTGCTTGGTTTGTGTTATATGTACTATACACATTGAATTAAAAAAAAACTATTGGAAAAATTAGTTCAAATCAAATTACTGACCAGTAGCAAAACCTAGAGGGTCGTATCTTATATGGTTTCGAATTTTTTTTTTTACTATTTACTCAATATGAAACTCTTGAAAATCTAGAAATTCATCAAATTTGATAGCCACCATGTTATTTTGTTGAATAATGAATGTGAAAGGTGGAAAAAGATACCAAGTTTTTCTGGGATTCTGTAATTACACGTCATAAGTATATGAGTTACGGAATAACGGTTGAATATTTTGTTATCATCTGCATTAAGAATTTAAAACAAAAAAAAACAGAATTTGAAAAGCAAAAATTTCTTCAGGGAGAAGTTTTCAAATGTTCGATTGAGATTTTAAATTGCCAACTTTTAGGATCAAGATATACATTTCGGATTTAAAATTCAGATTCAGAATTTAGCCAGAATGAATGCCAAATCCAGCACCCAGAACTTAGGCTCAAAAACACATTAGTACTAAAGATGAGAATCTAAATAAAATTTCAGAATGCTTACTAAGAATAAGATTCAACGCTATCAGTAGTTTGTGGTAAGCATCAGAAAATGAAATAAAATTCGAATGCTGAAACAAGATTTAAAATTAATTTCTGATTTATGGATTGGTGATACCAAATTCATCGTTCATGATTGTTAATAAAAATAAAAAAAAAAAACAGAGCGCATTAGTTTTATTCAATATGAGGACAGGAGAAACAAACTAATTTTTAATCGGAACAACCTTAAACTTTGAAAGTAAAATTTGTCCTTTATAATATAGTCGGTCAACAACAAAAGACCACGTTTTTGAATCGACAGCAATTTGGCGTAGGGAGATTCGTCCTCCTAGGGTGGTTCAAAAACTTTATTTTTGAGTTTTTTCCAAAAAGTTTTCTTTTTGTTTTTTTTTCCTTTTGTTGCTTCTTTCTTCTTAAATACTTCAGTTATTTTAACTTTTGCTTTTTTACTTACTTATAAGTTTTTTTTATTATATAACTTTTTTTTAAAAATCTTTTTTTTTTCTTCATATAATTTCTTAAGTCTGGTTTTGTTCTCCGCTACCCATTAGATTGGAAATCTCCCATCTAATGGATGACGCAGCGAGACGGGTGAAGATCCTCCATTTCGGCAGGATAATTCTGAGGAAATAATTTCCGAGGAAGTAGTTGGCCCTCCGATATACCTCTCGGATACGGAAGATACTCCGTCTCCCCTCCCTGTGTACCTTTCGGAACGGGAGATACTCCTTCTCCCCTCCCACAAACCCCTTTCACTCAAATTCCCTATGTGTTTGGCAACACCCCATCAACATCAACTCCTACAATGAACCCCTCATCTCAAAAAGACAACGCGTTGCCTGAACTACCCCCTCGCCGTCGGGTTTACCAACCAGAATCGACGGGACCTTGGGTAGTTTATATCCGGTCCAAAACAATGGGAAATCACCCAATGTGATTTCAATCGCCCGGGACCTTGATCGATCTTACCCTTCCGTAATCAGCTACCAGCCGATGAGACCGCACAAGATGCGCATTGTTGTTGGTAGCCTGAAGGAAGCAAATGCCATTGCTTGTGACCCGAAGTTTACGATCGAATACCGTGTTTACGTTCCCGCTCGTGACGTGGAAATCGACGGAGTGGTAACCGAAGAGGGTTTGACCGTCGATGATCTTGTGAAGTCCGGGGTTGGCCGATTCAAAGACCCTGGTCTTCCCACGGTCAAGGTGCTGGACGCGCGTCAGCTGAAATCAGCATCTGACGAGGGGGAAAAGAGAACATTTTCCCTGTCGAATTCTTTTCGGGTTACCTTTTCCGGCACTGCACTTCCTGATTACGTTGCGATCGGAAAGGTTCGTCTACCTGTGAGGCTTTATGTGCCTTCGGTCATGTTCTGCCAGAACTGCAAACAGTTGGATCATACGGCCGCTTACTGTTGCAATCAGGCACGCTGCTCTAAGTGCGGGGAGAAGCATGCGGAAGCTTCGTGTGAAATACAAGCAGTAAGCAAGTGTTTGTATTGCACAGGCGAGGAATCTCATGCTCTCTCGGCGTGTCCGAAGTACATATCGCGCCGGGAAAAAATCAAGACTTCTTTGAAAACTCGCTCTAAAAAATCATATAGAGACATGCTGATGAAGTCTTTGCCAATCGTCTCAGAGAACCAGTTTGGTCTTCTAAGTGACAATGAATCCGAAGGGGAGGATCCATGTGAAGGAACATCAGCTGGACCATTTGTTAAAAAAATGTTTCACAGGCTCCAAAAAGGAAACGCACAACTAACACACAACCCATATTAGATGCTAGCAAAGTTAATAAAACTAAAAATCCTGAAAGTGGAAATAGTTATTCTACCCCTCCTATTCAGAGACCTCCGGGTTTTAATCCGTCCCCGAAGGATTTCCCTCCACTTTCTGGGAAGTCAAAACCCCAGGCTTCCCTTCAGAATTCAGGATCATCAGTAACTAACAAGAATGTAACAATTCCCAGAGAAACTGCATCTGATCCATCGTCGAACAGTTTGCCCAGCTTTTTGTCTGATGGTAAGATGAAATTTTCGGAAATTGTTTCGTACATCTTGGACTTTTTCAGTGTACCAGCAGGTTGGAGGACTATGATTAATATGTTTGTACCTCTTTTAAGAGAAGTCTTGAAAAAGAAAGCTTGCACTATGACCCTCATCGCAGAAGCAATATCTTTCGATGAATAACTCGTCCACTGAGGTAAGAGAAATTGTTTCTGTATTGCAAAGGAACTGCAGAAGTATTTTACCAAAATTAGACTCCTTTAAAGTATTGGTACACAATTTGAATTGTGATGTGTTCGCCTTATGCGAAACTTGGCTCTCTCCAAACATTGATTTCAACTTCCATAGCCACAATATTATTCGCCTGGATCGAGATGGGCAAAGAGGGGGTGGCGTTCTTTTGGGGATCAAGAAATGCTACTCTTTCTATCGTATTCCACTACAACCATCTCCAGGTATTGAAGTCGTCAGTTGCCAAGCTAGAATTAAAGGCCAAGACCTTTGCCTAGCCTCGGTATATATTCCACCAAATTCAAGCGTGAGCCGGAACCAATTGGCGAATATTGTTTCACTTCTACCAGAACCCCGGTTAGTTCTGGGAGATTTCAACTGCCATGGCGTGGGCTGGGGTAGCTCACGTGATGATGATCGTGCTAACATTGTTTATGAGCTGTGCGACGACTTCAACATGACTGTCTTAAACCATGGGGAAGTGACTCGAATTAATGGATCCCAATCACATCATAGTATTTTAGACCTTACTTTAGCTTCTTCCTCTCTGAGCTTGGATTGTACGTGGAAGGTAATCCAAGACCCTCAGGGAAGCGATCATCTGCCTATCAATATTTCTACCACCAGTGGTCGTAGTCCACCTGAAGAGATCATTATTCCTTATGACCTCACAAAGAATAAAGATTGGAAAAAGTATGCATCAGGTGTCATTGAAGCCATCGACTCAACGGAAGAACTGCCTCCGGAGGCAGAGTACAGCTTTATGTCCGGAACAATTGTGGACTGTGCAATCGGGGCACAGGTTAGACGGAATGACAATTCGACGATACAAAAACGACTTCCCACTCCATGGTGGGATGGAGACTGCTCACGTGCGCGAGGAGAAAAGTGCAAGGCGTTTGTTGAGTTTCGCAGAACTGGATTGCCAGAGAAGTTTTAACGTTACTTGTCCTTGGAACGCAAGTTTAAGAACTTGATCAGGGGCAAGAAACGTGGGTACTGGAGGCGATTCGTGGATGGGTTATCTCGAGAAACGTCTCTGCACACGCTTTGGAAAACAGCTCGAAACATGCGAAATTACACACCTTCGAACGAAAGTGAAGAAAGCTCGAGTCGTTGGCTGACACAGTTCGCGAAAAAGGTCTGTCCGGACGCAGTACCAGCTCAGAAAAACTATCGGGATACAGAGAATAGTTCCGAAACGGAGGATCAATTCTCGATGGTCGAACTTTCACTTGCGCTCTGGTCGTGTAACAATTCAGCTCCCGGACTGGACAGAATCAAATTCAACTTGTTGAAGAATCTACCAGATACCGCTAAAAACGCTTGTTGAATTTATTCAACAAGTGTTTAGAGATGAACATTGTGCCGCATGAATGGAGACAGGTGAAAGTTATCGCCATCCAAAAACCGGGAAAACCAGTTTCTGATTACAATTCGTATAGGCCGATTGCAATGCTCTCGTTTCTCCGGAAATTGCTCGAAAAAATGATTCTCTTTCGGCTGGATAAATGGGTTGAATCAAACAATCTCTTGTCAAGTACACAATATGGATATCGTAGAGGCAAGGGTACGAACGACTGTCTAGCATTACTTTCATCAGACATTCAATTGGCGTTTGCCCAAAAAAAACAGATGGGGGCAGTATTTCTGGACATCAAAGGGGCATTCGATTCGGTGTCCATAGAAGTGCTGTCTACTAAACTTAACTCTTGCGGACTTTCACCAATATTGAATTATTTTCTTTATAACCTGTTGTCTGAAAAAATCATGCATTTTAGTCATGGAGAAACCAAAGTTGAACGAATTAGTTACATGGGTCTACCCAGGGCCGGATTAAGGCATCGGGGGCCCGGGGCCCCCTAGAATTCAATAACAAGAAAATACAAAAGCTTTTAAACGTGTTAAAAATCTGGAGATGAGTTCAGCATGCTATCTTCAACTAGCCATATTGTCTGCGTAGAAAATAGTTTCTAGAATCTTCAAATAAAAATTGTTAATCAATCACGTGCAAACATTGCGGAAGAGTTTAGAAATTTCTGAAAAATGAAAACTCTAATTAAACTGCAAAATGCTTAATTTAATATTTTTTTTTAATTCTCTAATTTAAAAAAAATGACCGGATAAATATTTTAAATGATTTTCATATAATCATTGATCGTCTGGTTTGTGCAAATTCGAGAAATATTCACCTAGTGACAATTAGGAAGTATCTTGAAGATTTGAAACATAGAAAACAAAATTATAAAAAAAAATAAACGAAATAACTAAACCCATATTTCACTGAGATACAGATACAGGAGTTTAAGAATTCAAAACTTTAAATCACGTTATATTCAGAACCAATATTCAGTGTCCCAAATCTAAATCATCATTTCAAATCAAGTTTTAAGAAACAAATTATGAATTAAATTAAAAAGAGGTTTTTGAATATGATTCTTATCAGATAATTTTTTTTCAAATTGTTATTCTAAATGTGACGAAAGTTTGATTCGATGCCCTCAAAGTCATAGGGGTGTTAGTGCAAAAATGAACGTATGAAAAAAAAATTGAGAATAAAAATTGAATGTTCAAAACACAGAACCAGTTATCATTGAAAAAAATCATATACGGAATCCAAATCAGTTTAGTACGCTAAACTTAGGTTACCAGATTGCCCGGTTTTATCCGGGTTTGCCCGGATATTTAACACAAAATTTGACAAAAGTCCGGACCGGGCCGGCTGTCTGGATTTCATTGAAAAAAGCCCAGATTTTGCCCGGATTTATTTACATTATTTGCCAAAACAAACAAAGAAAATCATATTGTGTTGTGTTGTTCCCAAACGGAATTTTTTTAGTAAGTTTATAAAATAAATAATGAAAAGTTTTTTTTGAATGCTTAAAATACGATTGAGAAATTGCTGATGAAAAAAGTATCAAGTTTTTTTTTTCTTGATTTGTGTTGAGTATTTCCTGGGATTTAATCAATTTTGCCCAGATATTACCCGGAATTTTGGTCGATATTTTGGTATCAAATGCCCGGATTTTACCAGGTTTTTAGCTAAAATAGCCTGGATTTGTTAGACCCGGGTACGTCGTGCTGAAAAAATTCTGGCAGCCTTACTCTAAACGGGGTATTTATACGGATACTGCCCGGGTAAAATTCTGAAATGGTTATCATAAAGCGAAATTAGCTGCTATTTAAGTGCAGAAAACCATAACTTGGAAACTTAACGTAACAACAAACATTATTTTTGTGCAAGACGTTTAGATATAATGAAAATGAGAATATGTTTTTTTTTTATTTTACCTGTTCTGTACAGAATATCGTAACTGACATGTTTCGATAAAAAAAAATGAAAATTTGAGGTGTATTGCCTTATATTCCTTCACTGCTTGCTCTAGGGGGCCTCTTAACTTTTTAAGACAAAAACTAATCTAGATATTTTTTCATGTGGGCCCTTTAGTTTTTATATTTCAAGTTTTCATTCCGATTTTCTAGTTTTGATTTCTTTTTATGGATTTGTAGTAGTATGATTAAAGTAATATTAAAAGTTTTTTTTCCTCGGGGGGCCCCCCTGAGCCGGGGGGCCCGGGGCAATTGCCCCTTTTGCCCCCCCTTTAATCCGGCCTTGGGTCTACCCCAAGGCTCATGTTTAAGCCCCCTGCTATACAACTTTTATGTCCGAGAGATCGATGCTTGTATGGCACAAAAATGCACGCTAAGACAGCTTGCGGATGACTGTGTTGTTCATATCACAGGTAGAAAAGGCACTCAAAATAAACCTCCGTTACAAGAAACTCTAAATAATTTATCACATTGGACCAGGAATCTAGGCATCGAGTTTTCGTCTAGTAAAACCGAGTTAGTAGTTTTTTCAAGGAAGCATTCCCCTCCTCAAATAGAGCTCCTTATGATGGGTAGAACTCTAACTCAATCTCTTAGTTTTAAATATTTGGGTGTCTGGTTCGACTCTAAATGCCTCTGGGGAAAACATATTAGGTACTTGACACAAAAATGCCAAAAGAGAATCAATTTTCTTCGAACGATTACTGGAACCTGGTGGGGTGCTCATCCACAGGACCTCATCAGGTTATACCAAACAACGATACTGTCGGTCATAGAATACGGAAGCTTTTGCTTTGGGTCCGCCGCGAAAACCCACCTGATTAAACTGGAACGAATACAGTATCGTTGTTTGCGTATTGCCATGGGTTGTATGCAATCGACACATACGATGAGTCTCGAAGTACTGGCGGGTGTAATGCCGTTGAAAAATCGGTTCCTCGATTTATCGCTACGTTTCCTAATTCGAAGTGTAACTATGAATCCTTTGGTGATAGAAAATTTGGAAAGGCTTATGAATATTAATCCGCAAGTAAAATATGTAAACAATTATCATACTTTTAGTCAATTAGAAATAAATCCTTCTTTATTAAATTCGAACACGAGTCACTTTTACCCGATTAGCAGTTACTTGATAAGATTCGATCTGACCATGACCGCTGACATCCGTGGAATACCAGATCACGTCCGACCCAACGTCATTCCTTCAATCTTTGAATCAAAAGTACGTGAAATTGACCCTACAAAAATGTTCTTTACTGATGGTTCTAGAATCGACGGCGCGACTGGTTTCGCAGTGTACAATGAGCGCTTTGAAGCTTCGTTCAAGCTTCGAGAGCCATGCTCCGTTTACGTTGCTGAATTAGCCGCAATTTATTGTAGCTTGGAACACATTCGCACTCTGCCCGTAGACCACTATTTCATCTATTCGGATAGTCTCAGCTTCGTTGAGGCGATTCGATCGATGAAACTGATGAAGCACTCTTCCATTTTTTGCTGGAAATTTCAGGAATATTGGGCGCTTTGATCGAATTCGTAAAGGATTACCTTAGCTTGGATCCCGTCTCATTGTCTTATTCAAGGCAATGAGAATGCGGACTCATTGGCTAAGGTGGGCGCGTTACAAGGTGAAATCTTTGAGAGGATAATAACTTACAATGAATATTTTTCAATACCTCGCACTTTAGCGATTAACGCTTGGCAGTCTAGCTGGGACAATGGCACAAAGGGACGTTGGCTCCATACGATCATCCCTAAGGTTCCAACGAAGGCATGGTTTAAGCATTTTAACATGAGTCGCGATTTCATTCGCGCGGTTTCTCGGCTCATGTCAAATCACTGCCGGCTTGACGCGCATTTGTTTCGTATACAACTAGTTACAAGCAATGTTTGTGTTTGTGGGGATGGCTACCACGACATTGATCATGTTGTGTGGACGTGTGAACGGTTTGATCGATCGAGGGCTTGGCTACTGGATACCCTTAGGGCCCGAAGTAAACTACCTGGGGTTCCAATTCGAGACATCTTGGCAAACTTAGATCTTGAATATTTGTACCCTATATACAAATATCTTAAAATGTCTGACTTGGTCGTTTAGTCCTCTTCCTCTCTGTCTTTACTCTATCTAATGCTCTTTTCGTCTATTCATTAGAACAACCTCTCGTCCGACCGGTTCAATAACACCGGAATGAAGGCTGGCCAGGAACACAATACCTGCGGTAGCTTACGAAACCACGCTACAGGAAGCCACCACCAACCAAAGACGGAAATCTGTTCTCGAGAGTGACCCTACACAATCCTCTTTCCATCTCTTAGTTAATTAATTAACAGTTGAGTAGCCGCGACGATTACGGCCCCCCTCTTACTAACACCACATAAAAGTGAAAGTGAATACTCGGCAAGAAAAACTTTATGAGTTAAATGCCTTAATAAAGCTTTTTGTAATTAAAAAAATATTTACTTTTCAATATTTTTTTGATAATGACGTTATTATACATCGGATGGAGATGAAAATTAGTGCTCGGATATTCTCATGGACGGGCAATCGATTTCCGGTGTCAAATTTTGTGTAAGAGGTCAGCCAAAGGGGTCGTCCATATTAACTGTTTGCCTTTTTTGGGATATTGACGATATAATACATCGGCTTCAGATGAAAATTAGTACACAAAAGTTTTGAATGACGTGCATTCGATTTCAGGTATCAAATTCAGCAGTGTAAGGAGCAGGCAAAAGGGGTCGTCCAAATTTATTATTCAATGTTTTTTTTTGCGATATTGACGTTGTTATGCAATGGAGTGGATTAAAAATTTACACACAGGAGTTTTGAGAGAAGAGCGATCGATTTCAGATATCCAAGTTTGTAAAAAAGGCCACCAAAAGGGGTTTAATTTTTTGGAAAAAAAAATCCATTTGAATGCAACGACCGAGTCGAAATTTATACACGGGGGTTGTGACGGTCAATTTATATAAAATGACAAAAAGGATATTCAATTTCTATCAAATGACAAAAATGGAGGTTTTCCATATTCCTATAAAAAAGAAAAAAAAATGGGTTTTCCATATTAACTGTTGAATTTGTTTTTGCAATAATGACGTGAGTTTGTATCGCATCGAGAAGAAAATTCATATACGGGGGTTTCTTGACACGGTCAATTGATTCCTGATTTCAAATTTAGTAGCAACCGACCTAAAAAGTGATCGTCCATATCACGTGTTCAACATTTTTGCAATTATTGCTTAACAATGCAATTGGAAATGCATCTGGCAAATGCCTGGCAATTGACACTTATTCAAACTGTTCATGATATATTCTTAATTGAAAGCGAAACGAAAATCGTATGGGATCAGTTAGTGATTTATAAAGCTGATTTATGAAGTCTTAGGATTTTGGTAATGTGGATGTCACATTTTCAAGTAAAATGACTAAACTGATCGAATTTTGGCATGATTTTTCTATGATTTTTTATTAACAGCATCATAAAAATGATCACATACTTTTTAGTAGAACCACAGCATTACAGATTTGGTATGTCAAGAACCCAGAATTTCTTATACCGGGTCATGCCGAAAAGAAATCTATAATTGTTCACCCAGGCTTTATTTTAAAACTTTTCTCATTACCATAACTATTCATAAACGAAAATAGCTCACTTGTTAAATTTTTTGTTCAGTATTTGAGTGCTGAAAGAGCTCACATTTTGACGAGATTTGTTAAATAACTCAAATATTCAAAAAAAATATTTGCCTTACATTACTATCTCTTTTTCATTGCTTGGAATAAAAAAAACAAAAAAAAAACCAACAGCTTTAAAATTGCCTGTGATCATATGTAGTGGTAGTTTCAATTTTATGTTACGCAAGTATGAATAATATTATATTTATGCTTTTAAAAGAACACAATAATCGTTCAAATTGCTATAAAAAAGTTAAAATATGAATGATTGAGAGGCAAATAAAGCTCCAAACAGTTGAATTTCATATTTGTTCAAATCACTGACACACCCTTTTTTTTTATTTAGTACCTAAATGTACCGTTATTTCATGCATTCAGTAAACAATCTATCGTAGAAGAAGTTAAATTTAAAAAGGAAATAATAGATATATGTTCAATCTGAAGAAGCTTCGCTGGCCGCTCAAGAAGGTCTCGAGGACCGTATGCGACCCGCGGGCGGCGTTTTGCTCATCTTTGATGAAGAAGTAATACATCTGAAGATAACCCAAAAAAAATTCTTGCTAACGGCACGGGAAGTCAGCCATTGTAGGTTTCTGAGGGTTGGGCGCCTTTTTTTTGATGAACCATCGGCCGTGGAAGCTCTTGAAAAATTCGAAGGCCAAGCCACACAGACGTAGACAAGACTTTGCTAACAGTGCTATGGGGGACCATACGTACAGACATACATTCTAGTATAATTAAAATTTTGTAAAAATCGCGATTTTTTTTTTCTCTAAAATTTCCTGAGAACATCCGAGTTTAGGTATATTTTGTCAAAAAAAGATTAACAGCTGTCAGACGTCGGCAATGAAAAAAAAAACATCGAACAGATAAAAAATTTCAACTGGTTGCGATTTCGGTAAAAATTCGGTTATTTTCAGATATTCGGATAACTAATCTCAAAAATTATTTGTGTTTAAAATAATAAAAAGCTTTCAAAGAAACATAATTCAAAGATTTGTGATATTTTAAATGAAAGAAAAGAAAATTAATTTAAATTTTTTATCTTTGCAATTTGAAAACATCATGTGCCTTGGATTCCGGATCGGTTCGTCACAGATTAAAAACCATTATCCTTATTGGATTCGGATGTTTGACTCAGAAAGCGCATTCCTTTGAAGCTATGCAGGATTTTATTTTCTTCCAAATCGGATTACAAGTTTCAATGAGTAACTGTTAAAACCAATTATTTTATCACTACCAATTCTGGGTTGTTTTCTTTGGAAACTTAATTTAATCCTCATCGGAACCGAACCATTGCATCGGTATCAATAAAGTCGATTAAAGCTGACCGGCGGCGGTGCCAGGAATCACTTTCTCCCTCACCCCATTAATTGATTGCCATTTTTCAGCAGTAAGTATTTCCAAAACCATTTGCCGCTTGCGGTTTTTGCGGTTCTTTGGCACTTGCTGGCCAAAGTATGATTTGTTTCGCATATTAGCCTAATCACTTTCCAAGGGAGCCCCAGCTGGTTTTTCGGTAATGAATTTTATTACCCTCTACCGGGTGATAAATAAACAAATCGCGCACCTTCCGATGGGCGGATTTCTAAAATAAACATTCTATCTAGTCTTGATGCTCTCTGTATTGCTACATATGGATGTTAATATGGAGATCTCTCCAGTCAGAAGTGCTATTTTCCAGTTGAATGGTTTTTGAAATGTTCTCATCGTAGGAAAATTTTACGGACTGCTGAAGCAATTTCACGACCATCGATTGTTGGAAACGGAAGCCACTTTAAATTTTATGGGTAGCTCTCGATGCGTTTTAATTCATAAAATTATTTTTTTACTGACAGAAACTACAAGTCAAATTTAATGGTGATTGAATCCAATAAATTGTCTCAAACTTGAGTGAGTATCGTTTAAATTGTTGAGCATCTTTCTTACGATTTCCTTCCTGCAAAAGGAAGACGCCAACCACGAAGTCAGATTTAAACCATAATCGAGTCCTGATTTGCGGTAACTTTCCTCTTTTAATAACAAACACACAGACAAAGGGGCCATAGAACTATGATGATACTCTAAAATGCCGACAGTCTGGAATATTGTTTCACATTTGCTAACATATGCAAAGCCCCCCGTTTTCGAAGGAAAACCCTTCAACAGAACAGGAGTAAACAAACGACACACACATACACTTATGTTAAGACACGCACATATGTACAAACACACTCGAAGTCTTGAAACCAGAAAATGATCGGATGGCTGCCTGGCGGCAAGTTAATCTCATTTTGTGTCGGCAATCTTTTCAGGAAGATCTTTTCTCTGCATCATTATTGTTGCTGGAGTTCGAGGAAGTTCGAAGAAGTTCAGAAGAAGGAGGACGTGATATGAGGGAAACGTGCCAAATTTGCCACCCACTACACGATCAGTGACTTTCACTTAACGGCTGGAAGCACAGTGGTAAAATTTGATAAATCATCGACTCAGGATGATGTGGCCAATTTTCCCCCATACCCATACTTTTAGGGGTAAAAACTACATACTACAAAAAATTCTAATAGCTAAAATCATAGAAGTTAACGTTTGGATGGATGAAATTTTTAAATTAACAAACGCGTGATGCAAACAATCATAATGCAGCATATGAAAACGAGATTTAAAAGGTAAATCTTTGATTTGCATTTTGATGCATTTTACTCCAGACTGGTAACTGAATTATAAAAATATTCGTTTAAAAAAATAGATGATTGTACGAAAAATATTTTTACAGCTAATATTTATATGCTTCTGTGTAAATTTATGTATCTTTTCTTGACTGAGCTGCACAATTTGAGTAATTTTTATCTTAAAAAGAATGAATTGACAACTACGGCCAGAGATCAATGTTATCATAGATCTCCAAGTATCAAGATAGTCGGGCTGTTGATTTTTTTTTTCAAACAAATTGTTGGCGTCACCTAAACTGCGAGATGGGATCCAAGCTTTGTAGCTTTTCACACAAGCATTGCAGCTTTGCATTCAAAATTTGAGTGGAAGCACATCATCAAACTAATACCTTAAAAATCAAGCATAATTTTACTCACACATTATTTATATTTATATGATTACAACAATGCAATTTGCACTGGTGCATATGTGTGTGTGAAGAAAGTTTAGACTCAAAGTTGAATCTCAACCCGTCCACTCTTATTTGGCGCTAGTGTTTTGTCGCCAGAATTTCGTTAGAACCGATAGCACCTGATGTTATATAACTGGTATTAGAAGATTTTTGCGTTGTGAACTCGGTTTATTTGTCAGGTTTTGTGTAACGCGTTTAGTTTTACTAATATGGCGCAAAAAGAAACAATTTTATGATAAATCCATCATTTATATCTTTTCATTATTTTTTACTTCTGTTTTGAAGACTGCAAAGCGTTTTAACTTATACTTTGAAAAATATCTATGAATAATTTTGGTTTGAAATTTCTTTGGAATTCCGTTTTATCAGAACGGGGAAAAATGAAAAATGAATAACTTCTATAATTCAAAGTCAAATTACATGCGGTCTTCGGAAAAGTTGAATATTGCCTAGATATTTTAATTTTTGAAATTATATTTAATTCTACCGTTTTTCCGAAAAAATGCACAAACAAAATGACTTTTTACCTCTTTCGAAAGTTCGCATTCGCATTCGCATTCGCATAAACAGTCGCCCAAAACTTCGGTTAGCGCTACTCGTCAACTCTCCGTTTTATGAAATTACAGTCATTAAGATTTGCACCACCTGGTTCCCTAGATGATGTTACACTTCCTGACTTTCAATTTCAAAAGAAGCAAAGTCTTCCAATTTGTTGCCTCAGATTATAGAATCTCTTAAGTTGAAAAACTTGCACCCACAGAATGTTGAAGGTGCCCTGGTCGAACCCTGCGGACTGTGTGAAGAAAGGGAAGGGTATATAAGTCGCTTTAAGTGACTCACGTAGAGATGCAGAGATCTCTAATATCCACCTATAAACGTGGTGAGATATTAGAAGGGTAAATTTGGGGAAGGTAAACCCTGAGAGATGCTAGGCCAGCATTGCGGGTTATCATTTCGTCGTTTACTTCTATGCACCTAAAGTTTCCTACTGAAACTCCTAGAACTGACAGTGAGGCTTATGAACAACAATCTCAAGACGTTTAACATGAATAAGTGATATTTTATGAAAGCATTAGCATTTTAATATGATAAAAAGAAGCGTTTTAAAGCGTACAACCTATTTTAACTTTAACAACAAAGAAAACATAAATGAAGCTCCGAAAAAATTATCAAATATTTACATATATCGAAATCTATTATTTTATCTTGATAAACTCATAAATTTTCAAATCAATTTTTGTTAAACATATTCATGATGAATTAGAAACTTTAAAATTTACCTGAACAAAGCAGTAGAAAATTCGATCTTAAAAATTATGATTACATAATTGCTTTGAAAATTTATGAGCTTGAGCTTGAGCAGGTTATCAACTACGGTCCACCTACGGCCCCATGGCCAATGGCATAATGGTTGCACTCCGTGATTGGTTCGAGATAATCAACATTGCACAATGAACCAAATGAAAGTTTGCTGGGAACAAGCAACACAATCTCACTGTACAGTTTTGAGAACCTCCTACTTTAAATGAACCAATAACGACGCTAGCCAAGTCCTGCTAGTCGATAAGAGGAAGGGAAGTGCAGCACATGTGATGATTTGTTTTACGGAGACCGGCTGTACGCCACAAATCTCACACTGAATGTATGGGGCAAGGGAATGTGGTATGGAAATCACCTTGGTAAGTGATGTGACCACTTGAAACCTATTCTCCTACTTTCTTGAAATGCCTAAATATCCTATTGAAACTCCTAAATAATTCTAAAGGCCTAATAAGGTTAAAAGTAAACTTAATAGAATGTTTCAATAAAATGTTTTGCATTTGCTAAATTTAATTTTATATTCTTTGGTTCCATCATTTCATATCTTTACCGGTTTTAATCTCCTTAAATTCCTGTTCCCTACTGAACTTCGTATTAATAAGAATAGAATTTGTCTTAAATCCGTGAAAGTCCCTACTCTTACTAAAGGCCTCATGTAGATTTTTCATTAAATATTTCGATTTGAATTTGATTTTGATTGTCTGTTTGAAAACCATAATGAAATTTCATCATTCGATAGTACAAATCAGGGAAGATAGTTGTGATCAATCGATGCGATGCTGAACTATACTTCATGTTAATAAATTTTACCAATTCAAGCAGATAAGATTATCATACATATTTTTAAACACAAATTACTAACCAAAACTGAATAGAAAATGTTATAATAAAACACAAACCCATGAAAAATATAATGAACAAGATAAAAATGTCCAGTGAAGCACGTTTATTAAACCTTGTTTCAGGTCAAGCTCTGCGTTTTACTCAAAAACTGAAATGATAGTAAGAAATAACAATCATAATTAAACTACCAGTTCAAAACAAACTTGACTGTAGTTGTATAACATTGAACAAAAACACTTATTAGATCTTATTACATGCATGAAAAATCAATACTTCATTTAAGAGATGCTGTAATTAATACGACCGACAGCTTTCAATTTTCATGGAAAAGTATCATCTTAAAAATTTGAAAAGAATTTTTATCAAAGAAATATATTTATAATCCCGTGTAAAAATTACCTATTAGAGAAAAAATGTTAAGATCATTACTTTACATTTTGGCTATCAGCACTTGTTTTTTAATCGATCGAAGCAACCGAAACCTGTGACTATGAAATCAGCTACTAGAAAAAAATATAGAAAAATCCATTTCTGAAATTTTAGGCTGTCCTCTCTGGTCTACCAAACTTCTGCTAATCAATATTAACGGCATCGCTGCCTCAAATAATATACGATTCAATAAAATCCTTCTCTTTCTATATAACCTGGATTTTCATCGATATTCTGTTTAGAATGGTATTTGTATATGGGAAAAAATTAGGAAAACCCACGTTTACGATAGCATCGAGAGAATGCTGCTCTACACAGTGTGGACCTATTCTAAGTAATTTGAAAAAATGCACAGCAGCCAAATCGATAGGAAAGTGTCTAAGTTATAAAGGTTAATCGGAAAGATCTCACCGGTTTTCCCTGTCCTTGTTGTTCATGCCGACTACCGCTCTCCGCAATATGACAGCTGTTTTTGCTCGAATTCCCCTCTTTCCAATCACTCGAGTTCTTTTAAATTCAACTTGAAACGCCAGCTATTCTTTACAGGGTTAAACGTTAAACTGTACTTCAGTTCCTTGTAAATTTCACTTTGAATAATTTCTCAAATCACTTGTATTCACCAAAAAATTCAGCGCAACCGCAACGAGAAAACATAAAAACGCGTCTTCCCTTATTAATCTGATGCTTTAATACTTCCATAATTGTTTTGAAAATTTATGGTACAATTTCTAACTAGCCTCAGTATTAATTATTCTTATACGAGAGTAGTAAAAAATATTGACACAATAAAGATCTGAAAAAATGACAAATTAAATGAGTTTAAAAAAAATCGATGTTGTATGAAATCGTAGTAAAGTTCCACAAATGTATTCTCCTGAAAGGAATCAAGCTACTTGATTTGAATCGTTTTTGTTAGTTTCTAATTAGTCTGCAGATTAGACATGAATACGAATCTTGTTACTTGTCTTAAATTTGTCATGATTTACTGTTTTAAAAAGAACATTTATTACAACGTATACCTAACATAAATTTCAACAAATGTGAAAATTGATTAAAAAAGGAAAAAACCACAATATTTTCTTATATTCGAAGCAACTCTCTCAGGCCATTAGAATTGAGGTAAAATAGTTGTCTAAAGTTGCGCAGAACTTAAACACTAATGTAAGAGAGTGTTTCCTT
Source organism: Uranotaenia lowii (assembly GCF_029784155.1). Lineage (NCBI taxonomy): Eukaryota > Metazoa > Arthropoda > Insecta > Diptera > Culicidae > Uranotaenia > Uranotaenia lowii. The sequence continues at coordinate 369,259,790 of NC_073692.1, read as the reverse complement.
TGACTTCGAAAAATAAAGCTATTTAAACTCCTATTTAGGTCTTATTTTAAATACTCTAAGTCGATGTGAATGCTTGAAACCGCAAAGAACTATTAATTGAATTCAAATCTAAGTTAAATAAAATCAAAATAGAGATCTTTTTCGATAGATAAAACTACAGATGTACAAGTAGATAAAATACTGAATACTTAGCTTGAGGACCTCCAAGAACATATTTGAATCAGACTTGAATGGACCCTCGGAACACAGTTTTTACATGGTGTGCAGGAATGACCAATGCTGTACCGCAAGACTTCAATCGGGTGGCTTATGACCGTTGTCCTGTTCTGTAAGATCTATCAACACACATCGTTTTCTCCATTTGAAGCCTTCCATATCGGCATAATAACGATATTAACATTTGATTTCTGTAATATTTTATCTTTTCAAATAAACTTAAGAAAATTGGAGCTGGGAAAAACACGTCATTTTCCTGTCGTTGACTACTTCGATCTTGACCTTAAAAGGTGTTTAAAAATAAGTGTTAAGAGCAAGTTCAGTGTTGGGAAAAAGTGGTAGAAATTTCGACACTTACGGCACATTTTGAAAATTTTGCCATGTAAAAACATTTTCAAGATCTGTGGCCTTCTAGTTTTTTTTTACAACACGTGTTGTATTTTCGCATGTTGTGATGCAAAAATAGCAATATTTCTATCACATACGGCTGAAATAGAAACAGTGTTGTAAAAAATACAACGCCCCAAGATCTTGAAAACATTTTTGCATGGTAAAATTTACAAAATGTCAAAATTTCTACCACTTTTTCCCAACACCAGTGAACTTGCTCTAACAAGTAAGTCAGAAATTTGACTCGCCTCTGGTGGTCTTAGTTAGCCCTAGGCTTGAGATATTTCATTTTACGACACTTTATGACGTTAACAAATTAATACTAATTTTTAATTGTCAATTTTAAATTGCCATTTAATTGACCTTTTGTATTGAAACTCTTAATATGACATACAAAACCCTAAACCGGGCTTAGAATAGGATTTTATTAAGGAGTGTTACTAAACAAGAAAAGAGTTTGAAACGAACCATTTTAACTTCAAAATTAATTAATCGCATTCTAATTTTATACATCGACAACTGGAAAATCATGTAATAGGCGTTTACCTCTCACGATGCTTAACAGAATTATCAATACAAATCTGAAATCAAATGTTCTCTATCCTATTACTAAAAGTTTTGATTAGAAAAATTATTTATGTCATGAAATATGTTCTTTTCCATTCTATTTGTTTACTTTTTCTAATTTGACGAATTTTTAAAGAAGTTTTAAACCAAATGGAATTTTAGATACTTTTAAAGCATAAATATAATTGTTTTTAGGTTCCAAAAAATTGTGAATGAAATCAAGGACTGGTTTCACTTAAAACTGACACATTTTAATGCTCCATATAATTAAAACTAAATGTTATAGATCAAATTTGACAAAAGATTAGTTCAGGACGCAAAAATTCACCGGATCAACCATTAAAACATTAGCTACAAAATGCAATTCCTTTGGGTTACCAATTATGTAAATTCTATACATAAGCTTTTTTAATGGTGATTATTGAAAAAAAAAATAGTTCTGAAATGTTAAAAACTTATCTTTTTCATCTTTACGTTTAGTTTGATTTTCAATTAAATTTATCGAATTTTATATTGTAGAATTTTTTATTTTTCAATAAATTTAACGTGTTTTGAAGTCAAGATATTTAAATTTTTAGAAATATTTCTGATAAATTTGTCTATGATTTTCAATTCAGAGTTTTTGTGTTCTTGAAACATAAACTCTTAATTTTTTTCCCTATTCAAAAATTCACATTTCTAATCGCGACTTTTTTTGTCAAATTTTAAACACTACACCGGTATTTTTCAATCAACTCTTCAGTTGATAATGAAGAAGAGAAATGTAAATGAAAAATGAATAACAAACAACAATTACTATCATTCCACTCAATTTATCATGGTTAATTGTTTAACCCGAGAAAACTTAATTCAAATTTCAAACTGCTCAAAAAAAATTTTGAAGCAAATTTGTAGTTCAGGATAAGGAACAAGATTTTGAAAAACTTATCAATGACTTACTGAAAATATAATTTATTTTAAATTTTCATTGTGATTTGTTTTGGAAACTTTTATTTATTTTCTCAGTAAAATTTTTTTTTTTTTTTGAGTTTGAGTGATAATCATGAGTAAGAAAATGATGTTAGAAATTTATTTCCTTGTTTATTGTGAATTTTTGATATTGTTATTATTTTAAGCTAAATTAGAATTTCGAAACACACCCCTTCCCCCCCCCCCCCCCCCCCCAAACAAAGAACTGAAGAAAGACTCAACAAAAAAAATATTCCAAAATTATCCCTAAAAATTTATAAAAGCCATAGTGAATCGGTAATTTTCAATAATTTTCTCATAAAAATACTACGAAATATAACCAAATGCAAATCAGGAACAAAAAGTGTAATATAGGGAACGCCGACACTCTTTTCGATCATATGTCCATTATTAGGAACACATGTTTCAATAATTAAGAGCAATTAGCGCTAAATAAGGAACACTTCTTCAAAAAACATGTAATTTCTCGATAAATAAAGCTTAAAATGAGTATTAAAAATTATACAAAGTTTAGTGAAGAATTTGTAACAAAGTTAATGAACAAACTTGTACCTAAAATTAACGACTAGGCCTACTCATGTCAAAACTAAAAACCCCTGACAAAATATAGCAAAATAAGGCACACCCACCCTACTCACTATTATTCTACATGTTTCAGCAAAGCTTTAAATTTCAATCGTTGCTTTTAAAAACACCGAAGTTTTTGGAGTCCAGATTCCGGATTTCAGATTTGGGGTTCTAAATCCCATCCTCCTTATTTTCAACGCTGGCACCTTTCGCAATAATCGAATTTTTCAAATTTCAAAATTTCATATTTTAAAGGTTCAAACAATTTTATGTAAATAAACAGCTCTGAATATGAATTTATATTGAAAGAAGCAAAATTAAATTGTCATTGGTTGGTAAATATTCCACAGATTTATTTTTTACAAGCGGTGACAAAAATCGATGCGAATAACAATACAAAAACAAATACAAGAAAGATGTTGGTGAGGTTTATACAGCCAGGGTCTAAAATTCAGCTTGTTTTGCTCCAGTAAACCAATCGAAACCTATATTATTATTTTTTTTAGGGCTTGTGATATAGCTCAATTGGCAAGCCAGTTGCCTCCTGAGCCGATGTCCACGATTTCGAGCCCAAGAGCAAACATCGAACACAGCTGTACCGGATAAGTTTTTCGATTACTGTCCGCCAACTGCAACGTTGATATGAAGTTGCGAATGCCATAAAAGAAACAAAAAAAAATGTTTCTAAAATCAAAGCAATCGATAGATTTTTATTTATTCAACCACGGTATGAAAAGGTATCTTTCGTTTTGATACAGTAAAATTATTCATCCAAGTAGGCTCACAACACATATTAAAGATAATTGATTATCCCTTAAGCACTCCAGACTTCTCGAGGATTGAATGACAATTCAACTTTTCATATTCTAATTAAAAAAAACTACTCGGCAATTTTTGGGAAGATCTAAACATAATCGCAGCTTTTGATGGAAAGAAAATTGTTTTTGGATTCAAAGATCAAAATGATAACTCAATAATGGTTTTTTATTTTGCACATTTTTGTAAACAATGATACAAACCGGATTGAATCCGTTTTTTTTTTTTGAAAACCTGAGCAAGCCCGTATAAAACCACAGAGATTGATGTTTTTTTTTAAAGATTTGTAAAAATTAAAGAAAAAAACAGATTCAAACTAAACAACTTTTGACATCATCAGCTTTTTTAAAATTTCAAATAAAACTATGCTTAAAATTTATCAAAAACATATGTTTTTCAATTAATTGATTAGAAAAAATGAGAAATATTGACTTAAGTTGCAGGAAAAACAAAGTTTGATAAGATTTCGACAGGCCCTATTCTTAACGAACTTCCTGTTGGGTTGGGACCTAGCAAAGCTTAGGCTTGACTTATTTTCCCAGTCACTCAAGTTTAAGTTTACTGTAAAATTGAGCGTTTTGATTATGTCGTCAAAACATTTATTTGTCCTTCAAAAATGTTAACGGTTGATTCAAAAGAAAAATTTTCATATCAAGAAAAACAGTCTCTGGAGCCACTAGAATAACACAAATTCTACAACCAGAATCATTTGTTTCACACTTTTCTAACTGTGCTTCGACGCTCTCCATCGTCAGAAAGCTGCCATTGCCCTGGGGCCAGGGAGACATTTTACTCTGTGTCTCTAATGGAGCAAAATGCATCCCGTTCCGTTGAGGGATCTCGTTTTGATGGAATGGTGATGGAAAACGGCGCCTAGTCGTGCTTTCCGATGCAGCATCCAGACTAGTGCTAGTGTTGCCTCTCAGAGCTTCCATGATGTGGCAAGAAAGGTTGGCCCGCACAAAGACGATAGTAAATTAAGTTTACACAGTTTCCATTATTATTATGACTTCTTGTGGAGTGAAATTTTTGACACCACACCACTGCAGTGCGAAAGCCGAACATTAAATGATGGCTCGAAGGCGTTGACATTATTGTCGAAACAAGGGAAAAATCTACCAAAGTGTGGTCCGGTGATGTGCTCTGCATCCGTTAAATTGATAAAATTGGTTTGTTAATTTTTTTTTGGGAAGACAATTGATTGAACTGAAAGAAAATCAATGAACCAACATTCAATTAGCAATCAAAAATTATTCTGGACCAATTAGATTTGCATTTCTTCTCATGTTTTGTTTTGTATATCCAGCAATTCTATTGTGTGCTTAACAAATAAGCTTGACGAACTGAAGAAAACCATGCGGGCGCCAAAATTTTCCAGACAGTCTATAAAAATACTGTCTGTGAGAAATTGAACTCTCCATACCTTTTTATTCTCATGCAGCCATTTACACACCTTTTCAGATTTTCGATGTATAAAACATAATTTTCGTAATAACGAAGATCAATTTTTACAAACAAAAATCTCATTTCAAGTAAAATATCAATCGAGTCCAATGGGCCAGATGTAATTTGCTGTTGACTTCCTATTTTGATTCCATTTTGTTGCCTTTCGAGCAAATCTCATAGACTCAAATATGAAGGAAATTTTCACAGCCAATCGAATCGGAAATAGTTCAAAGAGCCGAAAGAAAAAGGGATTCGATCGAATTCTTTGCTCCGGCAAACGAAAATCGATAAGCACAGCAAGGCAATCAAATCGAATGACGCCTAAATACCGCCTGAGATAAATTCTGTTTCAATTTTGAGCCGGAGGGTGAATTTTCCTTTTCCGTTTATTTTTTTTTTTCGAAATCATTATCCGTGTAGAGAAGGCCAATAGTCAGGAATGTGTGTTTCTTTTGAGTTCTTTCATCAAATACTAGAAGGGATTATTTGTCCATCCAATTAGTAAACTTATTCGTTTGAATTTCAAGCATGAAGCATTTGTATCGTCTTATTTGATTTGATATAACTGAATGGGCTAGTTGATAAAGTTTGGAAGATTGATGCAGCTTATTATTTTATTCATGCTCAAAACGTTATATTCTGAGTAAAGGTCAAAGATGCATGGCCAATCATCATTTTTCATAGAAAATATAAAATTTAAATTCTCTTTGAAAACGTCAAATTATTAAATCTAAAATGACAGTTGAAAAATAATGAATAAAAAAACATACTTTTTCTTGTACATATACTTTATAATATTATTACGTGAAAAAACGGAAGCCATGGCAGTTTTTTTCATGCTTTTCATATGTAATGAATTGCTGGAGTGGCTCCAGAGAGTAATCGAATGGTATCGATACTTAGTAATTAATTATGTTATTCGCACTTTGCATATACACGAAAAAAAAGATAACGACAACCATTTGGTTGAAATTAACATTTCGTGAATCTTTGAGTTTTGTTGTGTTTAGGTACTATATGTTTATTTTTTTTTATTTAAACGAAGACTCTTTATTAAGTATAGCTTCCACTAAAAAATTAAAAAAATCCTGTATACGTTTAGAAAACTAATAACTGAGTTTTTTTCAATTTAATTTTACCAGAACACAAATTTAGATTTTTGCTTAGTTTTGACAACAAATTTTCTATTTTCTCAAAAGGAACGAGTTACTCAAGACGTCTGGATAACTGGTAAATTAATGTTTATTTTTCCCTTTGAACATTCGCGTCTTCAAAGAAAAAATAAGGCAATATAATTTGTTTTTTTTTTATTTGATATTACCAATAACAATTCAAAATAGATTAAATGATTATCTTGAATATTCACAAACTTTTTAAGTAACTTTATCCACATGTTTGACGAGATGAATACAGATTTAAGTTCAAATTCTACTTTGTTCTCTTCAATTCTAAACTATTTCAATTTATTTGAATTTCATGATGAAAATAAAATGAATCTACCGGCGACTTATTATGCATTCGATAATTATAAATAGATAATATATAGAGATAATCTCAAGCAAATTATTTCAGAAGCGTTTATGAGATGTTTATTTTTTTTTCAGAAACCTAACATTTAAAAAAAATACCAAATCTCAATTGTTTGCTTAGCATTTTCATTGTTTTTTCTGTGAGAAAATTTTAAACCTTTTTTTTTATTTAAACACTTCATTGCATGTAGGGATCAAATTTTAAATGTAAAATTTTTAAAAATTTCCAGAGATGAATGAACTTTTAAGTTTAAAGTCTCTCTAATCAAACAATCAATCAATCTTAAAAAATTCAGAACATCTAACAACGTTTAAAAATTAGGGCATTTTTAATTTTAATGATTCGGAATGATGATTTATTATTTTTAAAATTTTGAAATAAATTTAAAATTTTCGATAGGCTTTGATCAAATTTTTAATTTGAAGAATACTATGGAAGAATGAAAAAAGATGGGAAGCGAAAAAAGGTAAAAAATATTGTGTTTGACCTTTAAAACTTTTTGAAGGTCATTTCAAAAAAAAATTTTTGAGCTTGAAAAGAATTGATTTGAGTTTACTTAAATTAAACTATTTTTAGATAAATAAAATGGTTTTTTGCTTTCACAGTTCAACGGTTTGAAAATGTGTAAAGATTTTCAAAATATGCACATTTATCAATTGTAAGTTCTTAATGAAGTAGGTTATTGCGTGCAGCAAAAAGGTAAAAAATCTTTCCACTTGAAGGTCAACATTTTGTCAACCTTAGGCTCGGAATTCGATGATTTAGATGTTTCGAAAGAAACTTAGGATCAGGTGTTTATTTCTAAATGAGAACTCAACAGCTTGATACTGAGTTATATTAATGAAAATACCCATGAGTCATTAAAGAAGGACAGATGAAATGATTGTACTAAACTTACCAAAATAGCATGTTTAAGGTTGCCAGATTTTTTTTCATGTATCATGTATGAGTATCCGGGCCGGATAAAACCGGGCTATTTTATCTAAAAACCTGGGCATTTAATTTCAAAATTGTCGACTAAAAATCCGGGCAAGATCCGGGCAAATTTGGTCAAAACCCAGGCAAAACTCATCAAAAATCAGGAAAAAAAACTTTTCACCAGATTTTGACTTGATTTTAGGGTTCCAGAAAAGCTTTCATGATTATTTTTTCTTAAACTTGCTTAAAAAAATTCGGTTTTGAACGCATAATTAAAATATTTGTACAACACAATTTGTATTTTGTTTGATTGATTTGACTTATAAAGTGATTAACTCAGGCATAATCCGGGCTTTCAATAAAATTTGAGCAACCGGACCGGACCGGACTTATCCGAAATTTTGTGTTTAATATCCGGGAAAACCCAAATAAAACATGTATCCGATTCGTGATGCTTCAAAACTTCTGGTAAAGATTACGATTTCAAAATTGGGTTTTGATTAGGAAATTTCAATTCGAATTAAGTTGTCCGATTTGTAATTGTGATGCAGAAATCGTATTCAAGAATTCATTTTCTGCATTGTCTATAGTGTAAGGTTACAGAAATAAGAAAAAAATCTGTTATTTCACGGAAATTCTAGAAAATTTTAATCCCAGATTCTGCACTACACAGAATAACACAGAGAAAAAATTTACAGATTTTTGGAAGAATCATTTCATATTTTACTGTCAAGCACTCAAACCAAACGTCAGGTAGATCGAATCTAACATAAAATAAAGCTTAATTCTTGCTGAAAATAGCTTAATTTTGAGGAATAAGTTTACAATATGAACAGTCTAAAAAGGTTAAGAAGTATCATGTTTGAGTTTATTTTTACATACAAAACATGCTTAAAATTGTAACCATGGTTGGATGGCTCCTCCCAAACAAAAAAGAGCCGGGGGAAAACAACACTGTTTTCAGTTCGGCTTCCGAGTGTAATCTTCTTTCCTTGATCGTGCTCCACTCGTTTGTTATCCGAGTTTTCGCGAGCTGGAAGTGATTCGGACGGCAAGTGTGAGAGCTTTCGCATTTTAGTGGAAGAAAGAGAATTCTATCTAAGAGCACCCTAGTGTTTCAGTCATACACCTAAGTGTGAGTGGAGAAAAAAAATATTTAGACTACCACCACACAACGTTAAAAAAATGACAACAATTTTTTACTGCTATCATTCAAATCGTATTCTCAGTAAAAAAAAATTATAGACCAACAAAAATTCTGCACCAAAATGTTCATCAACAACAACAAAAAATCCTCGGTGAAAAATATTTGGAAAATCTGTAGTTTTTTTTGACTGTTGATACCATATCTTTTGTTTCAATTTTTCAGTAATCAAAATTAATTAACTAACTATTTATCATAAATGACAAATTTCAAATGAATTTGAATTCAACCCTTTTCTGAATTTAATGTTCAAATGCACAGCAAAAAAAGTGTTGCGATATTACATCGAAAACGTGCACATAACTTGAGTCGCCAATGCTATCTAATATTACATTCCTTTTATGTACAAGTTTGCTACGTATATTTGATGTAAAAGTTTACACCAAATATATGTATCGCAGTAAACGATTACGAGAAAGAAGGCGACGCAGTGCTGTTAATGTTGTTTAAGAGCCATATTTTTAACCATTTTTGTTTAAAAACTTCCTCATGTTAAAAACATAATCGTTATTATCAATCAACATTTAAGGGTTCAATAATCTCACATTTAGATTCAATATTTAAGAACGACAAGGTGTGGAATGTTTTTGAAATTAAATTCAGAATAGGGGACTCTAATTCAAGGTGATTATATTTTCTTTATTCGGTCTACATTTCATTAAAAGCTCTCAACATTTCAATATCTTATCAGCATAAAAAAGATTATTGTCACATTTTTTAATTGAATAAAATTCAGCGACCTCATGGGTTGAACTAATTTTGAAGAAAAAAAAAACTTGTTCGTACATTGACAACATATTTTTTTTTTTAACAAGACTTATTTCTAGTAAACGTTAAAGGCATCTTACATCTTACATCTTACATCACAACACATTTGAATCTATTATAAAAGCGATCCTTTCTTTTCCTTTCCTAAAAACCATCTGATCTGGAAGTAAGGAACTTTTTCGCGAACAACTTTTCTCCAAAAGTTGGTCAGCGACAATCTTCTTATTAGTTCTTCAGTGCATCTAACTTGGTGACTAATTTTTGGGATGTCCTAATTCAAGAACGCGGACTTGCTCTCAAATTTCTTTCTCGAAATTCCCGAAATTCAGCTACTTTTCCTAAAGAATATTGAACTCTCATCGCGATGCATCGGCTTCATCATCGGACGGTAGCCGGATCACTTATATTTACGTTCCTCCGTTAATTCCTGAATGGATTTATAAAAAAATCGTAAATGGAAGAGAGATTCCAACACAAAAACTTACCTTCACATTAGTTTGTTTTGATTACTTCGAATATTTTCTTCACTCAAGACTACGGGCAAAATTTCCTAAAAATGGAAATGTGATTAAAAAAAACATCACCAACGGTTTTGCTTACGTTTAAATTGAACATCAATCGTGCTTACCTGCAAAACAAATCCTCCAGAGCTTCGCAATCCTTTTTCAACTTTTCCACATTATTCAACTATTGAACGTCAAAAAAATCAACAAGGGCTGCTTTGCTGGAATATCACATTTGCAGGTTGTGATATTACACTACACGACATATTCGCATTGCGTACATCGTTCAGATGTAATAATAAGCATAGACCAATAATATTAGCATCAGTCTGTGATATAATGGCGATCATCTTCAATAATACATCCGATGCCTTACATCTGCTTAAATTACATCGTCCAGCCTTACATTTTTTTTTGCTGTGTGATATAGTTTCGTTTGTCTATTTTAAAACGCTTTGTATGGTTTATTATTTTAAATGATAAAATCTGTACTTATCTTAACCAAAACCTAAAAATCTGACTTCTGTTCGAACAGAATTTGAACCAAAAAAAATTATGAAAAAATCTGTATTTTTCAAGACAAACCGGTACGTTTCGACCAGTTTTGGTGGTCTTTTTCAAGGGAACTAGAAATTTATTAAATATGGTGTTACAAATTTGTTTCGGAGCGTTGTTAATGAATAAATTATGTAGTGTGTAACTCACTTATTAGTCTGTTGTTCTTGTCAGAGTCGTTTTTATCCAACGGTTAGGAGTCCAGAATTTGCTGCTCGTCTGTGGTAGGCAACATGTTATTTTTGTACAATAGATTAATTTTAACTTTCTTACATTTTTGCACGGATAAAAAGTAATAAATATCATCCGTTTTTCTACGGTCCCACTGCACATCAACGTTAGAATTTAAAATGGTGTCTGAGATGTGTTATATGTTGAGTTTTCTGGTTCGGATCTTAGATGTGGAAATGATTGGTTGTGTTCAGTGTGTGGGCTAAGTGTGTTTGTACTATTTCTATTGCTGTTTTTTGTTTTGGTGTGTGTTTTAACTGAGTGTAGAATTCCTGCATATGTATGTAGCACTAAGTCTGGCGGTGTAGGTGTCGGTTTGACCACATCAGAGCGAGAATCATCGATCGTGCCCAATACAAATCAAGCCTTCGAGTATTGGAGATGTGCCATATAACCAACACCGAGAATGCCGTAAACTTTAGAACCGACACTGCCAGACTTAGTGCTACATATGCAGGAATTCTACACTCAGTTAAAACACACACCAAAACAAATGACAGCAATAGAAATAGTACAAACACACTACAAACAACACTCATCATTTAAATGCAAATTCAATTCTAATTTAGATTTGTTTTTCAAAAGCAGGACAATTCTTGAATTTTTGAAAAATCGGAAAGGACTCTTGAGAATCAGGACAAATTTTTAAAAATCAGGACACCTCTGGTTCGGAGAGCAGCGCCTTTTCTCGTGAACGCACCAAGAAAAAACTGTGTTTGCTTTCAGATTTCTCTTCAACACAATATGCAATAGATTTTGCCGGAGAAGAGAATTCCCTTCTCAAGTGATTATATATCATCTTACTGTATTTTTTCTTCTAATCAAAATCGAAATAAAAAAACACTTCTATTCGCGTTAACAAATGTCTTAAATCTGATTTTTATTTTCCAAGCTACCTACAACTAGACAATCAAATTTTCATTCAAACTTAATGTTTTCTGTTTCCTCTTCAACTGTCCTCTTTCCTATCGGTACAAGCAATTTTCATTCGATATGAACAATTCAACGGAATAATAAATGATAGGTTATTACAAACATGGTTCAAAATGGGTTTATAGGTTAGAACTTACAAATCAGTGACCCTAGCTATTCCGGCCCTAATATAACTCAGTTCAACCTCGTATCGAGAGCAAAGAGTCCTGTGGACAATATTCTGGGTAATTTGTGGCGTTATAGAATAAAATTAACAAATATTACCGATTTGCTACTTTTAGCGCTCTGTTCAACAGAGATGGTCGGTCAATCAATTCAGCGTTTCGCCTTATACTAAATAAAATACAATGATTAATCACAAGCCACTTTAACTAAATGTATCCTACATGATCCTACACTTATGACCCGAAAAAACAACAATATTTGGCAAAACGAAACACTTTAAAGTTTTACTTTAAATTCTGCTTCTACGCAGTACGCAACTCAATAAAAAATGGCTAACAGAAGTGAAAATTTTCCTTGTGCTGTCCCTTTGGCGGCAACGATGACGTTTAGTTTTCGCTGTTATTTCTAAGCGACTTTTGAACAACCGCGGACTGGCACGGTGGCCAGTTTTCCAACATTTTGCATCACGTGTTTGTATACATTGAAATTTCATTCATCCAAACATTTATTTTTATTATTTGAGCTTGTCGAATTTTTCGTAGTATTATTGAACCCTCGAATGTATGCAGCATCCTCATTTTCAGAAAAAATGTGAAAATTAGTTTTTACAGACCAACAAATTATGGTCTTTAAGGCACCGCAAATATATTAAAAACTATAAATTCTCATACGTGTTCAAAGATTTTTCATTCAAAACAAAGTTTGTTGCAAGTTACCCCGTTTTCTAAGGAAGGTGAAAATCGCATATTTTTAGAAAATTTAAAGTAACTGGAGAAACCAAAAATTTTTCTAACTACGCCAATTTGATGCACCATCATCCTTAAAACATTTGATGCATAAGGGGTAGGATTAACTTTGAACATAAATATTTTGGAAGCTATTGAAGTTGAAAATTGTAACAAGTTGCCCCCGTTGACGGTATTGAAATGAAAAAACAGAATTATATAAAAATGTGAAAACAAGTTTTTGATTTTATTGGTTGTGATACTATCTTATCTTATTAAACATTTGTGTAGACTTTTTTTAAAATAAAAATCACAAAATAAAGCGTCCTACTTCTTGTCCTACTTCAGATTGAAAAACGGCCTATTTTTTCATAGAATTTTGAGCAAAATATCCAACTTCCCGAAATTTTGTTCTGGTAAGCCTACTCTCATACAGTTTTTCTTTTAACCCATTAACTATTTACCTAAGCAAATGGAATCATATTTGGCATGGGATAGTGTGTATGTAAAATGTAAAACTGGAAAAAAATTGAGCATATAGAAAATATTTATGCTTCGGAGGGTATAAGGATATACAATATTTAAATGTTTCTATGAATCTTTGATTCCTTTCAGTGTGGCCAGATAGAAAAAGGAGTGGGTTCCTTTTCAAATTTTCCCATCTTTTGAGAGCTAATCGAGCAAATGGAACCATATTTGGTATGGGAGAGCATGTGGTACGAGCAATGGTTATCGCAGCGAAAAGGTTTTTTATTTGAAAGGAAAGAGCCGCAAAAACAAAGGATTTTTTTCCTTAGATTTTGGGATGAATAAAAATTACTTTGATTCAAATACATTTTCCTTAGCATCAAAGAAATGGTTTCCTTTGAATCAAAAAACGTACTTTGATTCAAAATCTAAAATACTTTGATTCAAAACCTCAAGTCTCTTGAATCTATAGCATTTTCGTTTGATGTTATAAAATTTTCCTTTATTTCCAAGTTATTTTGATTTTGATTTGAAATAATTTATTCTTTGACCTAATTATTTTCTTTCGTTTTTACTAAAATAGAACAACAAATATTTTATTTAAAAAAAATAAATTTATATTTTTCCAATAATTTTTATATCTAAAGTTCCTGGAACAAATTTCAGGAAGTCTTCCTATAAAGAAGAGAAAAAAATAGAAAACATTTGATTTAACAAGACACAAATGAATGACAAAAATGCATTCTCTAAAAACATTGAATTAAATGTAGGGAAGGTAATTAAGCACAAGCAACTATAAGATCGTAGTGTAACAATAAGTAATATTGAAGGTACCTACTCATTTTTAAACATGCTAGCGATGACCTGAACCTTATCAGACAACTTGGAATTTCACAGCTTTCAATCCGATACTTTCCTTGAATCTAATCGTCGTCGGCTGAACAGTTGATCTAAAACATATTAATAATAATTCACTTCAGATAAATTTAAAGAAAACTCACCGAAAATCCTTCTTCAAAATCCGAAACTATTTCTACATCGTTGTTGGTTTTGAAGAAAGTTTAATCAAAATCAAAGATTTTTTTCATTGATTTTGGCAAGAACTTATTGTCTTTTGATTCTCTGCGTGTATGATTATTAGAGATAACTAAATTCTTCCAATGGCGATATAGGCAGAAGCAAAGGACTTTTTTTTTGCCCAACTTGAGAACTTATCGAAATAAATTTTGTTGTATGGCTTTAAAAATTATTAGCAAATGGAACAAAATTTGCTATGAGAGGGATTAAGGGTACGAAAAAATGGGTAAATCACGTTTCCATATATCGGAACACGATTATTCTGCATCACGCGTTTGTGTAAATTTAAATTTTATTCGTTCATGCATTTACTTTAAGATTTGAGCTAGTAAAACTTTTTGAAGAATTTTTTACCCCTTAATGTATGCAACACCCATATGCATTTTCATAAAACAGCTTTATTGTCCGGAAAATGTAAAATTTAGTTCGAACAAATCCAAAAACTACTGAAATTGGTATTTTCATGCGATATTGCCTCTAAGGCACCACACATTTATCAATAGCTATGAATTTTTCAGAAGCCATTGATGTTGAAAAATGTTGTTGAAATATTTATTTTATGGAATACATAGTTTAAATTCCTAATGAATTGTTAATTTTTTATTGTAAAATGTTATGAGAACTCTAAAGTGAAAAATTGTTTTGTGCTCAAGACATTAACAGAATCCCTAAATCTGTTTCGCCAGAAAATCTCAGCTTCAGCCGGACACAACCAAACCAAACCACCATTCGTTTTCCTGAAGCTTACATAAACTGTTGAATTATATCCGGTCCCTCAGTGAAAAACAACGAAATAACACCGCTCCGGTTCTAGAATAATAATCCTAGAAGCGCAGCCAAAAGGAATAAAATAAAATAAAATCAAGAAATCACTCGAACAAAAGCTGCTGGTCCTATTTACGTTCACTGACCGGCAATTAATCTGGTCAGTTCCCCGGAGAATTTTTCCAATGAATTCTCATTTTGCCGAGGACTTGGGTTAGCGGATTTTATTTTATTTCTTACTTCTTTTTCAAGTCGTTTGGCGGATGAAGTCGTCCATTTCGCACGGAGAGTAAGTAGTCGAAGAAATTGATAATAGAGCGAGCTCACTTTTCATGGTTAAACATTCAACATTCTTAGCTGAGTAAATGACTCTCAAACATCTTTTCGAAAGGGACAGAAAAATACGAGAAAAAAAGTTGAAAAGCGTAAAATTTCTCGCTCGTGTGAATTTGCTGGTGAAAAACTGAAAAACTCGCTCCAGGGCCTTGGGATCAGCTGCACTCTGCCACGGAAAGTGTTTTACGAGAAAAGGGTTTATACTAGATGATCCAGCTCATCATCCTTTTTTGCGCAGATTCTTGAAACGGCAAATCGATTAACGTGATTGTGGGGGGAACGGAAGTGCGGGATGGAACTTGCGTAGTTGAATGATTGAAAATTTAAAAAATATTTAACTTCTTCCACTAGTTGTAAAAATGAGAAATATATATTTTTTTTATTTACTCAAAACATAACCAATTTCCCCTCTTTGAAGTCTCTAAATACCACACCAATGCTCAAAGCAGCGGGGGAGGAAAGTTGAAGCTTTAAAAGAGAGATCTGGATTATGCATCGAACATTTATGGGTTGGGATGGAGCCAAAAAGAACAGATATCTTCCCTTCTCCCAGACTAGTTCCAGAAGCTGCTCGCTGCATTTAGTGGCACCATAAA
Source organism: Uranotaenia lowii (assembly GCF_029784155.1). Taxonomy (NCBI): domain Eukaryota; kingdom Metazoa; phylum Arthropoda; class Insecta; order Diptera; family Culicidae; genus Uranotaenia; species Uranotaenia lowii. Next base: position 369,244,045 of record NC_073692.1, on the reverse strand, counting down.
TCGCAATTTTCCAATGGACTAAATTATGGCACGTTTTATATTAAACGAACATTCGCCAACTTTGAAGCAGTTAGCAACTGTTGCTACTTTATGAGCTTCTTCGTTGCTCGAATTAGAGTTACCCTGGAGTTTTGTTGTTATATCGTACGTAATATATAGTTTTAAAACGGCTTTTGAAAATGCTATTCAAGAGAAACAATCTAAACCAGAGATAATGCCAAAACCTCGAAAATTGGTTCAGAGTTCTGCTTCAGTTTTTCTAAATTTTCTAGCTTGTTGATAGAAACTCGATTCTGAAAATTAAATTTTAAAGATTAAAATCCTTTCAGAGATTTTAGTTCTATATTATCAAAATTTTAATTGTTTTTCTGTTTCCATATTTCGGATTTTGTATCCAGTTTGAGATTCTTGTTTTTCGGTTCGAGTTATCATTAGAAAGCTATTTTTAAATCGTTTAAATTTGATTTTGCATTCAATTCATAATTTGATTCATGATTTTCGAAACTATTTTGCATTTTCAATATTAAGATAATAATTTTCCAAATATGAAAAAAATGGAACCATCCTGAGTTTTTTGTATGATATTCACTGAAAGTTCTTAAACTCAATTCATTAAAATCTAAAAAAAAAGGTAAAAAATTGTTCTTATGCAGAATTCAAACATTATAAAGCTTCCAAATGGCGATTCAGAATTGAAAACTCAGAATAAGATTAAAATATTTTATTTTTATTAACATTTCTATTCACAGTCCGATTAAAAGTAATCATTAAATTATAAACCGAAAACGTCAGAATTAAAATTATAGATGCATGGTTAAGGTTGCCAGATTGCCCGGTTTTTTCGGCTTTATATTCAATACAAAATTTAGGAACAGTCCGGCCCGGTCCGTTTACTCGGATTTCATTGAAAAATATCCGGATTGTGCCAGGATTTATTCACTATCTGGCAAATCAAACAGAAAAAAAAATTGTGATGCAATTTATTTGAAATTTTGGCTCTATAACGAAATTTTTTGAGCAACTGTTATAAAAATAATCATGAAAAGTTTTTTGTCAACTTAAAATCTGTCAACAAATTTTATTAAAAATAATTTTTCAAAATTTTCTATGTTTTTATTGAATAGTTTTTGGATTTAAACAAAACTTGCCCGGTTATTGCCCGGATTTACGGTCGACAATTTGAAAACAATATGCCCGGACTTTACGAGGTTTTAATATAAAATTGCCCGGATTTGTGCGACCCGGAGACGTGCTTAAATAATTCTGGCAATCTTATGCATGGTTAAGAGTTTGAAATAAATTCCAATTCTTGGCCAGTAATGGAGATGCTGATTTTGGAATCTAGATTCTGAGATATTTTTTTATGTATATTTTAGAAATCGTATTGAAATTCGGAAAAAGATGTAATTCATATTCTTAGTTCAGGTGCAGAATGAAGATTTAAAAATGATATTCAAAATACAGATTCAGCTCGTGAATGAGTTTCACAATCAAGATCAAATTATTAAGATGAATTTTTATTTGAGGAGTTAAAATCGCAACTAAAAATTTTCAATTTCAAAATTTCAAATTCTTCTAATTATTTTTTTTTAATTGATTTAAGACCTTTCTCATTATTTTGAATTCATAGTTCATCTGAAAATTAAAAATTTAAGGTAGAATTCGAGTTTGTGTTGCCATTTTCTTATGAAAAAAAACCTGGTGTTTAAAAATCCATCCACAAAATTTTAACTATGAAGTGCATTCTCATTGCAATAAAAGTTCTGTAATCTTTTTGATCAACAAATTGCAGGGAATCCCATATTTTTGGGTGTTTTCTTCAACATTGTTAATATTGCAGTTTTTTTTCCGAAAGGCAAATTTCAAACTGAAGTCTTAAATATGGCATAAGACGACACAAATCAGATATGAACCGCAAAATCTAATACTTTTACTTTAAAAGTTTAATTTATTTTGAAGGGTTTCTTGAAACAAACTTATTCTATTATCAAATCCAAAAAGTTCAACTCACCAAATTTATGAGTTAATTTAAAGATTTCAAGTTTCCTATTTTGTTACTCAAAGATTTCTTGTACAAATATACAGTGAGCGAAATAAGAATAGCACCACTATGTGTTTTGCTTGTTAAAATATGAATGTTTGAAAATCACCAAAATTTTCTTCTATAAATTGTTTTGAATTGTTTAACGGATAAATCAAGCATAAGTTTACTTTTTTTGGACGTTGCAATTGGCGTTGAGGACCAAAACTATGGAAAAAAGGTGCGAAATAAGAATAGAACCACTTGTGTTTTTTCAACAAAAACAAGATTATTTCTAAAAATTGTCTGTGTAAAAGTGAATAATAATGCTTCTACGAATTATTTGAATAGTTTACTGCATTCTAAGGAGTTTTCTAGAATTACAAAGATTTTCGAAGGTTTTAAAATAGTGTTTTAAGAGACGCTCTTCTAGAACTAAGGAATTTGATATTTGAGCTGTAATTCTTTACCAAACTACTTACTTTCTTCATTAAAATGACGTGAAATGATGAATCAAACATTTTCGGTTTATTTTAAATCAGAAAAAAACAGGTTGGTATTCATAAACTTAGATTTTTTTTCAATAAACATCATTTTTTCCAGTTTCAAGTCATAGATGGCAGCACTATATTGCCGTTAATACCAAATTAAGTCTCAATATTGATTTTTCAGGTTTACTTAGGCCCAAATTCATCATTTCGATGTAGTTTTCCAACACAGTTTTGTTGGAGTTCACGCTGCAGAAATCTTTTCCGGATTAGCAAAAACAAACACCAGCACAAGAATATAACACCGCCAAAATTCCTGCACATCTCAACTTCCGATTCAATTTCAAGTCATACCAATAATACTGCTAGTTATCTGGTTCATCAAGCTCCATCGGAAAGTACAAAATTATTCTGATTATCGGTCCAAGAAATTCACTTTTATGGGTTCATGATGAAATTCTAATTTTTCGGTATTGTGATCTTAGATTTTCCAAGGCGGTCACACGATACCAAGTACTTATTTCTTGACCAAAATCATCCAGCACACCTCAATTAATCCCAGATATTCGAAAATGAGCATCAATTCGGTTTAATTGCAAGATAGTGCTGCCATCTACGACTTGAAACTAGAGAAATAGCGTTCGACTATTTAAAAACATTAGTATTATTGAATTTGAAGCCTGTTTTTTTATTCAAATTCAGCATCAAATCTATGTTTCGTCAATTTGCATCAAACTTATGAATGATAATGAAGAAATAAAGCAGTTTGATAAAATATTATAGCTCAAGTATCAAATTCCTAAACGCTAGAGGAGCATCTCTTGAAACCCCCTTTTAAAACCTTTGAAAATCTTCGAAATTCTAGAAAACTCGTTAAAAACACAGTTATCTATTCAGATAATTCGTAGAAGCATTATTATTCACTTTTATACAGTCAATTTTTAGAAATAATCTTGTTTTTGTTGAAAAAACACAAGTGGTTCTATTCTTATTTCGCACCCTTTTTCCATAGTTTTGGTCCTCAACGCCAATTGCAACGTCCAAAAAAAGTAAACTTATGCTTGATTTATCCGTTAAACAATTCAAAACAATTTATAGAAGAAAATTTTGGTGATTTTCAAACATTCATATTTTAACAAGCAAAACACATAGTGGTGCTATTCTTATTTCGCTCACTGTAGCTTACCATTTCAAAGATTTAAGGGTGTATTTTCAAAAGTTTCTAATAAGAAAAGTTTTAAATACGAAAAACTGTAAAGTCAAAGAAATGAAAAATAAATAATCAAATAGATAATTTTTTTTAAATTTGTATTCTTCATTATTTGAGGCAAAATATCATAGAAAAAAGTTGGTAACAAAAAGCTATGATTTAAAAATCAATTTCGTCATTGTTTAGAATTTTATGCATTGGGGTAACATTGATCAGTCTCTATTATGACGGTTTAAACGAGTTTTATTGATCATAAAAGATACTAAACACCTTCATAATATTCACAAATGCTAGATTATCAACTGCTATGACTGTTTGGAACAAACTCAAATGATATAAAATTAGTCATGAAGCTCTACAAATTTAAACACAACACTTTCGGTGGCTCAAAGATACTAAATTTGCAACTGTTGGTCCAGTGAATTCTGAGCTATCCTACAATGCTGAATTTCGGTGTTTCTTGGTTTAGATTTCCTCGCTGTCCAAAAAAAAACAACATCGCGGTCTTCAGTGTGTTAAGGCCGAACAACAATTAATATCGATAGATGGACAATGATGCTGCATAAATCAAGGGGCTAAATTTTTTAACATTACTTATAAAATTTTAACTACAAAAATGATGAAACTGTGCTTCTATTAAATTCCCTAGGCCCTCGAACTATTCCGTTTTTATTTTTTCCTTCAAACTTTACCATTTTATAGGGTTTCTAGCCTTTTGTCCTGGACTGGCTTACTTTTGGAAAATATCCAAATTTTCCAAATATCAAAAATATACCTCAAACTACAACAAAAACTATACATTTACTAAGGAAAAATGTTCAACTCTCACATTAATCCACCTGTTTCATCAGGAAGAGTGTTTGTTTGCGAGCCTTCTATTTTTTTATTTATTTACAATTGGTTTTATTGAGGCATTTTACTTATAAATTTTAATATGCCGGGAGTAAAAGCCTTCTAAAAATAGACGTTTCAAGATTTTGAAATAACATTTTCAATTATATTTGAAAATTTTCGAAAACAAATCGAGTTTCTTTAAATTTGAAACTCAACTTGTAGGTTTTTAAATGTAGAGAAAAGTTTGGAAATATTTTAACTTTAGACTTAGTTATTGACATTATGTGGAAAAATTTCCTACTGATCGAAATTACCCCAGTTTAGGTAATTGAAAATTCCTTGATCCTCATGAAAATTTTATAATAAAATGCATTCAGAACCATAATTCAGTGTCTAAAATCTAATTCATAATATCAAATCAAGTTTTGAAAAACAAAATGTAAACTAAATTTAAAAAAAATCATAGTTACAATCAGAGCCAAAGTAGAAGTTGCACCAAATGTATAATTCAATATAATATCTTTGAAACACAAAAAAAAATTGTTTCAATGAGATGTTTATGAATATTATTTAACAGATAAAAAAAAATTATTAACAAATTGCTATTCTAAATGTGACAAAAGTTTCATTCGATGCCCCCTAAACCAAAGGTGTATAAGTATGTTCAATCTCGTGCATATGGGTCACCTTGAATTCAAATATTTTAGTAACTCTTCCATACCCCTTGACCCTTTCGCTATAAATTCATTGTAAAGTGTTGCCATTGTGTCATAGTTTAAGTAAGAATACGAAGAATTAGAACGCCGAAAAGTGTAATTATAAGTTCAAATAAAATGAATTGCCTCTTCCTGTTTCACTAGTCGACAAGTAAAGTCTTATTTTTACCATTCGAAGTGGTCTGCCCAAACAAAGTGAAAAAAATATCGATTGAAAAAAAATCAGAACACAGATTAAATGTTTAAACCCCAGAATAAGTTATCATTGAAAAAAGGCAGAAAAGGAGTCCAATTGAGTTTAGTACCTAAAACAAAGATCCTGAGTTCTCGAAATTCCGAAGTACCATGAAACTGAACTTCAGTAACTGAACAAACAACACAAGACTTCAAAATTTCAAAGAATTGAATCTTGAAAAAGATAAGATTGAAAAGAGAGAAGTATTCATAATAAGAGAACCACTCAATGATATTAGCAACTCAATTATGAGATCGTTTATATAATCCAAATAGTTTGAAAATGAACGTTTGGAAAATGATATGACCCATTCCAAGCACCCCTCAACTGGAGAACCGATTTTTATTTTTCATTATCCAAATATAAATTACATAGCGTTAGAAAGGTTATTTCTTGAGTGTCATTTTCCATAAAAAGATATTCAGCTACCTTTTTTCAGAATTGAGTATGTTAACGTTGAAATTTAAAAATTTTAGTATGAAATTAAATTGATTTTTGCAAATATTCTTCATTCATAACATAACTTTATCAAAAATCTAGCTATGTCAAAACAAACTACTGCAAAATGATGGTAGAAAAGCCATCTTTTAAGCATGATATAAGATAAATAACAGTTACAGCAAGTTTACGCTCTAGAGTCGTTGATAAAGGTATCTATTTTTAAGCGTTGTGACGTAACGAAAATTCTACTGTTTTTAAATTTATGATTTACTGAAATTTCATATATTGTCGAAAATTGGAGGTCTCTTCAAACTTTTTGAGTGAAATTTAATGCAATTTTTAGATTGAAAATCGGTTTAGCAGGTTGTGAGTTGCACCCGGGTAAAGAATGCGTTGTGACGTCACGAAAATTTATTTACTTTTTTTCAAAAACGTTCAAGACTTTTTACCTTAACACTATGATAGTATTTCTTCAATACAAGTTCCACACAACATTGTGCTTCAATAAACGAATTCTATAATCAAGTTTTCAAAGAAACTATTTTTTTTTGCATTAACTTAGTTGTTTTTAAACATTTCTAATAAAACATATAAAACAGCACTTAAAAACGCGTGATTCAAGAATAAACAAACTATCAAACAAATGAAATCCTCATCGATTTTGTAAAAGAATATTTGTGAATCATAAAGCAGATAGTTATCTGTGATTTGAATAAAAATCTTGTTGAAGATCTAGTACTTCATATATCTATGTTAGAATGAAAAACACCGCTAGAAGCTTCTTTTTCTTTCTGGCATTATTCTCAAACAAAATAAGTTCCATGAAATAAATGTAATTAGATTCAAAAAAATCTGGTAAACTGGTAAACTTAATAGATTAACTTTTTTATTTAAAAAATCAAAAGATTTTCATAGAAAATAAATAATTGAAATAAATTCAATTATTTTTATAGAAAACTGCTTTTATTGAAATTTCCACCTCAAAGAATGTCACTAGAAAATCCAAATCGAACCCCGTGTTCACAGAAAACCTCACAAAAGAGACTTTAAACTGAATTACAAAATTTAATAAATTCAAATATGTACTACCCAAGGTCTCATGCAAAATTTGGGTCAGATTATTCTAAGGAAAGAGGTTGCGCAACACACCTAAAGTTTGTATGGAATTATGTAGATTTGGTTCGGCATGATAAAAAAACCGTTTTTCATCAATAATTTGGGGTATGATGTACAATTTATAACAATGTGCGATATGACCTGTAAAACTTACATACAATATACCAAAAAATTGTTTTGCAAACGTTGTGACGTCACGCTGGAATGGGTCATATGCTGAATTCAGGATATTTACTTCAGTAGTTGATTGAATATTGGATAATCAGTTGAAAATGTTTCAATGCGCATTTAAAAAAAAAATTAAAATTTAACAAGTTATTTTTAGAAAGAAACAACCGATGGATTCTTCAGTATTTTTGAAAGACTTTTTCTTAAACATTACATTAAAATTTGAAAACAATTATAATTTCTCCTGGTATTTCTTTAAAATGAGCTCAATTTTAATTAGAGTAGCATATGGACCAAATCCAAAAAAATAATCGTAAGACTAATAAATTATTTTGAGTATGATAAGTGAAAAATGAATCAGTATTCGGATATTGTTCTGATTAAGGTTGATTTTTAATTATCATTCTTTCCTTGATTTGTTAAAATAAGAAAACAGCGCATTTGAATCAATTTTTCAAGATAACCGGATTTTTTTGTTTATTGAACTTTATGAATTTTGAATATATTTCTCTTTGACTAAGTGTTATTTTTTATTATTATGGATTAAAAGGCATTGAATGGATTAGATCGTAATCGTTTCAACAAAAGATGTGTTGATTAGATTGACAAATTATAGCACCAAAGAATTCTGAATTGATATAAATCAATCAAATCTATTGCATTTAAGTGTTATCTTAAAAACATTGTATTTATGAAAAGTTTTTACTTTCCTATGTTTGTTGCTAATACAGCTTCCATTCAATTAAAACTTTTGATCCAATAATTAAAATGCTCTTACAAATTAAGCACAATTTTGTGTTCGTTTCAATAAGTTAAGGGAATGAGTTACACGATTTTACGTTTTGAAAAAAAGTAACCTTAGCTAGTTTTCAAAATATGTTGAAATTTGCTGACACTGTCTGAAAATAAAAATCTCATCGTTTACAAAGTTTGCCTCAATCGGACAAAATAGGAGTTTCTATAGGAAACTTAGGAATTTGAGGAGCTTAGGAGCGTAGTGCTGCACTTTCCTTCCTACTATCGACTACATGGACTTGGCCGGCGTCGTTATTGGTTCATATTAAAGATTGAGATTCTCAAGATAGTACGGTGAGAATATGTTGCTTGCTCCCAGCACCTTCCATTTGGTTCATTGTGCAATGTTGATTATCTCGAACCAATCACGGAGTGCAACCATTATGCCATTGGCCAAGAGGAATCACAGGTTGACCGTAGTTGATGGCAAGCTCAAACTCAAGCCATCAATCTAATTGATTTTTCTTATTCTATAGTCCAACAAGGACTTGAATGTTTTTATACTTATTTTCTGGACTTTTTTTCTCGAATAAGAACTTGACATATAAATAGAGTTGAGTTTAACAAAAAAGTCTAAACTCAAACTTGATTAAATGTCAAATTCGATATTCCAATGTTGAAGATTAATTTGAGAAATAGTTTTCACACGAAATTACATCCTACAAATTACATTGAAATTCAAACGATTACCTCCAATTTTCCAATGCACTCTCTGGAGCCACTTTCTTTGAGATTTGGAGAACCATATTTTCTCTTATTTTTTTCTATTGGAGTTCTCAAATTATCTTTCAAATCTTATGAAATTCAATCTATGACGTAAGTAAAAAGTTGCTGATTTGTGATCAAATCCGAAATTTAATATAAGAAAGCAGGTAAAGAATTTAAATCCGAATTATATTTATAGCTTTGAGCAGTAAATTCAGGAGTCTTGTTCAGATTTATTAAGCGAAATTTATTAAAAATGGAAATTTAACTACATTCAACCTTTTTAAGGCAAAAATATATAAGTGATGATAAATTTTTACCGAGCGATTTTGGACTTGGAAAGAAGACACATGAGAATAAACGTTCAAATAAAGAATTATATATATTTTTTTAAATAGTATTTATAACTGAATCATCAGTAATAAATACTGTTTTAAATTGCAACAAATGTAAACTTTTCTCTCAATTCGATAATCTTTCGATCGATCAAGATTGAAATGAATTTCAATTGTCTAAAATCTATATTCAAAAGAAGATTAATCGAAAAATACAACTCACATAACTTTAAATACCATTTGAGTTCAATTTCCAAATCGAGCTGGCTGACAAAAGTCATCGATTCCAGACAGCAAAAGTGATCGTTGCCCCGGATTTATGTTATAGCTCTGCCAGCGAGACCAACCGGACTTGGTATATATTCGACTTCGCTCGACCTCTCGATTATTGGACCCAAAATCGGACACATACCCGCATAAATCCTTAATAGTTTCAAGTTTTACCAGTACCCACTAGTCACACTACTTGTCAGACAGTCTTTGATTCTGGGTCGGGGTTGCTGAAACATATGTAACTTGATTTGGGCGATGATTAAGTTGTCGCTTGTCCAGTCCTTCTTCTATTTTTGAAGGAAGGATAGCATTTGGGAGAAATAAAAGTGCCAGTGTCTAATAACATTTCCAGATACAGAAAACTTTACAAAGTGCCAAGAGCGCAATTGAACATGGAATGGGAGGAACAATTTCATGCATGTCTCGGGTTAGATGCTTCGAAAATTTTGGAAGCTGGATGAGGACAACTATTGAAGTTCGTTTCAAGAAAGTTAAAATTGCAGATTTCCGAAACAACAATAAGAAATAACATTTAGAAGCCGAAACCAGAAAAAATAAATAAAATTTTAGACCTAAATTGAACTTCTGATATCAAGATGAAAATTTTAGATTGTTGTTCAGATTAAAAATCAAAAGTTTCGAAAAATCTATTATCAACTAATTTTTTTAGAAATATTTCAAAAAATTTCTTCAAAACAATTGAAGCAGGACCAATTTAAGGAATCTCACACAAGATGCTCACGAAAAACTTAACCGAAAAAAGGGATAACATTTTGCAAAACTGTCACGTGCTCACCAAAAGAAGTAGGTAGAACCGTTTGAGAAAATGCGGTCAATTGCTTGGGGTTTTTCTTACCATACCCTTACTTTCTCGAGTGTTTGCAGAAGGTTTCTTCCAATCTGTTTTCCAGTAAAACGATTACAAACATGACAACTACTTACTTGCTACGAAGCAGGGTTTGTGATGGCTGATCCAGATCGCTGTCCGAATGAAGTAACAAGAGGATGAATGAATATTTCTCGAAGAGGGAAGGATGTAAATAGAGAAACTGGTCGGTAACATAAATCCTGATCCATTGTAAACTATCCGGATCGAGGATAGTTGCAAATGTCGGTCATCATCCTTGGGGCTAGATTGATGGGAAAGAGTACGATTTAATTTTCCCTCAGCAAACACGTCCCTCGATGAGTGATAAAGTGCATTCGAGAAATGATTGATAAATTGACGTCGAAAAACGGGGTCAACAATATTTCAATCAGAATGAGACGACCATTTGAAAAACCAGGTGATGCCATCGATGAATTGTTCATTTTTATATTTGATGGGCTTTTTAAAATTAATTTTGAATTTTTCTTTCACTTGTTTTAACCTTTTATCGATGCTTTGAAGCATACTTTGAAATTGGAAAGATGAAATTTGCTTAAATCATTCATCTACATACATAGGGAGCATCAAAAAGTTTCCAGGCGTCTAGCTCAAGACATGCATAAAGTTGTCCCCCAACTTTCAATTGCGCTCTTGGCACCGTGTAAAGTTTTCTGTTTCTGAAACTGTTTCCAGCGGCATGGCACTTGCATTTCTGCCAAATTCGTCTCTCCATCGGAAATTGAAAGGGGACAGACTAGTGACAACTTAATCATCGTCGGAATCAAGTTACATATGTTTCAGAGAACCCGAACCCAGAATCGAACTCTCACTAGAGTAACTTGTGTTATCTACTAGTACTGGCAAAACCAGTAGTAGAAACGGAATTATGTGGGTTTGTGTCCGATTTTGGGTCGAAGTTGAATGGCCAAGTTCGGTTGCTTTCAGGAGCCATAACATAAATCCGGGGGCAAACGATTACTACACTTTTGTCTGGACTTTCGGCAGCCAGTCGGATTTGAAAATTGAAATCGTACCAATTGATTTCGAAGTTTATTTCTGCGAAGTTTATGTGGAGTTTAATTTCTGACTGTTAGTTCGTTTCGTTGACTTGATCTTATCACAGCGATTAGAACTCTAAAATAACTGTTGATATCATAACATTTGTTAATCCGCTTAAATTTTGATGCATCGATCGAATTAAAGCACATTGAGTCCTCATCAACTCTGTTCCAGAGACTTTTGATTGGTGGATCACGTATAGCAGAATTGAGCAACGAGCGGCTCGCGTGCCATATGGCCCTCGAGACTTGTTTATGCGGCCCGCGAAATTTTCCTCATCTTCAATTTTTATCACTTTTTATTTTTTTTCTACGATAGATTGTCAATTGAACTCTTTTTAAGTCACAGATCCAGTTTGTTGTTGTAGACCCAGTTGTTTGTAGGCAAAAAGTAATATCGGATGTTTTTTTCAGTTCAGATTACATTTTCTTCCTAATTACCGTAATCCGGGGTAATATTGATCACATTTTTCAATATTTTTCGATTATTTTTCTGCAAAGGGAAATGTGGCTTGTTTAATATTTTTAAAACCAGTACTGGACTCCTATGAACGTAAAACATGGTTGCAGAAATTTATTAGACTACTTTAAATTTGATTTAAAAATCGATTTCGACTCTGTTTTGAATTTGATGCTTTGGGTTAAAATTGATCAGTCTCTATTTTGACGCTTTTAACGAGTTTTTATGATTATAAAGGATAAAATACACCTTCATAATATTTACGAATACTAGTTTATCAATTTCACCTTGCTTTTTAACGTTTTCTTTTAAAAACATTTATAATCGAAAAAAGTACTAATATGATGCATACACTGAGGGGCAAACACAAAAATAATAGCTAAATAGTTCAAACTACAAAATAAAAATAAAATTTTACCTTCACACATTCTTCTAGGCCCTCATTCTACATTCATTTTTTCCTAAAAGTTAACCATTTGATAGGTTTCCTATCAATTTGTCCAATACAGGCTTAGTCTTGGAATATATCCTTATTTTTTAAATATCAAAAATTTATAACTAAATGACTATGAAAAATGCACTATAACTAAACATATGCAAAGAAAAAATGTTGTTCTTTCACATTCAACAACCCGTTTGCTTCTAAATGCTTTTTGGTTTCATCAGGAAAGCAGTTTGTTTGCGAGCCTTGGAAAAAAAGATATTTTAAGATTTTGAAATTACATTTTTACCAACACAAATAAAATTAAAATACAAACCAAATATTGCCTATTTGATACTCAATCAATAGGCTTTCAAACGTTTAAAACAGTTTTCAAAAATTCAAACTATAGACTGAACTATTGATGATCATGTGCAAAAATTTATTGTTGGTCAAAATTTTCCCGGTGATCAATGTTACCCCTTTTTACGGTACTCTATTGTAATAAGAATCTTAAACTGTACTGACTTGAACATTTTTATTGAAGACTTTGAACTAATTTTAAGGTTTTGCAAATTTCAGTAGAGAAAATCCACCATTTTTTCGAACTTCGATGATCTCTTTTATATCATGGTCTCTTTTATACCTTTTTAACCTATTTTGAAGAGTAAGAATTCATCTAGAATAACAAGTTTTAAAACTGGAAAATTTCTAGCAAATTCTTCGAATTATCAACGAAAAAGACAAATTTCCCAATAAATTACCAAATTTTTCGTGATTGTGACGACACAGTCTGTACTAATACTTGAGCAGGGCTGCCTTGGCACTACCTTCTTTAAATATTCCTTGAGTGTACAGCAGAAACTGAGTTTCTTTATAAAAATTTCGCATCATGGATCCGTCTGTGGGCTCTTCGTGTACATTTGAGGAAAAAAAAGGTTCACATATCCAAGGATGTTTAGAGATCAAAAACCTTACGACCCGCGCGCGGGGCAAATAAATTTTGTTTATCAAAGACTCCCGAATTTTTGCAAACGTTTTTTTCTTTCCATGTACGTAAAGAGCCCACAGACGGATCCATGATGTGAAATTTTCATAAAGAAACTAGCTGACCCGGTGTGCTTTGCTACACCTTCCAAAAATAAATAAAATTTGTTAAGGTAACTAAAGTTTAGATTTTTTTCTTAAGCAGAATATCAAACCAAATTTCAACATAATTTAGAAGCAAACGCTTTAAAAAGAGAGCTGCACCTGAAGTTTCGAATTTCAGTACAACGATGATTTAATAGTATTTTCTTAAAATTGATCTCTAGACTTTTTTTAAAAATCTGAAAATTTAACTCCTTTTTTATAATCTTCAAAGAGTTTTTAATGATGTCAAAATGTATGTTTTAATGATATGGACTACCAGTCTTTTCCCTCTTGCATTGCCAGAAGTGCTCAGGAACTACTATTGAATCTTTTTTTTGTATCTAAATGACGTAATATTTCGTATTATTTGTCTGATAAGTATTCAAATTATGCCAAATATAGGTAATATGAATAGGACTTTTTTTCCGACTCCACCCAGTTATAAGGGAGGATCTCAAATTATTCTAACGCAAACTTGTATGGAAGCCCCGATTGGTTTGATAAGTTTTCAAGCGACTTTTTATACTGCAAATTACTATATTATTAATTGTTAGAGCAAAAAGTGCAAATAAAATTCATATGGATAAGTTAGACCCTGGAGCTGGATCGAGAAAATGTAAACTTTTTAAAGGAGTAAAAAAAATATGTTTAAATTATGTAGTAGACTGAATCACAGCAATTTTCTATTGTTTGTGCTGAGGGTCCTTTTCAAGATTTTCGAAGATTCAAACTTACTGACCTTATGTGTTAATACAATCGATTGAAAAGCAGATTTTCCAAAATTTAGAGTAGAAAAAAAATCTGTTCCTGCTTCGACGGTGGCATGAATATTTTCAAAAAATCACATTTTAACACCACACAAATCCTTAAAATGAGGGTTTTTTCGCCGAGAAGGGTAACAGTTATCAAAGTTTCTTTTCCTTCTGTTTTCAAAATTTCAATCTTAATTTCAATTCAGATACATCAGGGTAAGTGCAAACGAATTTTATTATAGTTGAACTTTCATAAATCAAAGAAAAATATGTTTATTTTTAAAACAAATCAGTTTTCGTTTGTTGCATAAGTAATCTGTTCTCAACAAACTCTAGTTGATAGTAAAATATTCAAAAATGTTGACAAAAAGATATTCCCAACTTAATATTTGTCTCTTTTATTGGAGCAAGTGAAAACACAATTCTTTTTCTGAACTTATTCATTGATGTGTTAGGCTATGAATTAAATTTAATACGTGTTCCTGTTCGTTTTATCATATTTAATTGATATATTTGCAGTTTCCTTGCGGTATAAGTAAATGTGTAATACTCCTTTTTTACTGAATGCTGTTTTAATCAAAAGACGTTCAAACGACATTTAATAATTTTGAACATTCAGTTCAGATTCAACCTTTCTGACCTTTCTCACATTATGTTCAATCATTTTGGAGAGGAAAATCTTCAAAGGTGGACGATTAATGGTTAAAAGGCACGTTCGAACTTGTTTCACCGTGTGAAATGACACAAGTTGACATATCAATCACAATAAATATTTTTTTGTTTAATTTGAATTGTGTGGAAACCAACAGTACGGTGTTTTACGGTGAATGATTTAAAAAAAATTTGAGTTCATTTAGTCAAATTATTTAATTGGGCCCAGCTTTTAATAGATCCAGAAATGCTTTAAACATTTTTTGAAAATTTAGAACGTTGTGTACTTTTTTAACTGAAAATTCTTCCGGAAAAAGCAAATCCTCCTTTTAGTAATGAAAAAATGGCTTATTTTATTTATAACTTTCACTTATGCTTGCAAAAATAAATCAAAAAGTTCTCTGCATTCGGCCTTTGAATACATCAATCCTAAATTTCGAAGGACAGGCTCTTGTACAGTTTAGTGTCTGTTCAATTTCATCTGATTTTCGTGATATTCTAAAAATTAAAAAGGTGTTTGATACACCTTCGGTTAAGTACATGTTTAAAAAATGTTTTCGATCTATTTCTGTTGAAATCATCATATTCTTTTTTTTGATATGAATCTAAACTAAGCTTATAGACATATTGGATTATAAAACTGTAAGTAAATCTTCTCACTTTCTTTTTTTTTTAAACATCCGCTAAGAGTCATACCATTAATTCATATGCATCAGTATTAAATTCATATTTTTTAGACAACATTTGCTGCTCTAAAATTAACACGATTATAGGATTTTCATTCTTTCGGATGATTTATCCCTACAGTTAACCATGGAGACGAGAAACAAACCGCCCAAAGGAAAGAAAACCTCGAAAAAATGAAGCCATGACTATAATTTTTTCAAATAACTACAAAATTAATTAATACGGACAATTGATGCGACTTTGTGCTTTTTTTTATTCGATATAAACCGATTCGCATGCCTACAGAATATTCTAAAAATAATTTTATTTGAATCGTTTGGGTCATTTTGGAGGAGTAGTGGTACAAACACCTTTACAAGAGAATTTTATATACAGGGTCCGGCAATTAAAGTGCTACATTGAAATATACATATAAACTGATCAAAACAACAACTTTTTATTTTAAATTCATTCAATTTCTCATGAAAACAAATTACTTTTTTAAAATTCACTGGTAATTTCTGACTTGTTCGCCCTTGAGTTTATCCACTCGCCGCAGTTTCGAAGTGCAATCAGGAATATTAAATGAAAATGAATGATTTTCGGAACACTGCTTGAAACGGAGATTGCAGGTTCAAGTCCTGCCGGTGAGCCATTGTATCTTTTTCGAAAAATTCATGATATTTACGGCTTATGTTCTTTCGTTCTTTGACACCTCATGTTTCTCTAATTCTTTCCATCAACTTCGAAAATGTGTTCTTGTGGTATTTTATCCCAGGCTGCCACGAGATGTCGCTTCAGGACCTCCACATCTTCATGTTTCTTAGAACAGACTTCGGCCTCCAACATACTCCAAACAGCGAAGTCCATAGGGTTCAGGTCTGGCGAACTCGCCGGCCACTCGGAGTTCGAAACAAACCTTGAAAAATGTTGCGCAATCCTAAGTTGGGGTTTCTTCGCTTTGTGAGCCGGCGCCGAGTCCTGTTGGAAAACCCAATCCCTGAAACCAATATGTCGACGTGCCCACGGTTCGACGACATTCTGTAGAACTAGTTCCCGATTTGTATTTTGGTTGATCTTCGCTCCTTCAGGGACAAAAACCAGTGGAATCCGGCCATCACGGGTGATTCCGGCCCAAACCATCACCGATGCTGGTTTCTGTCGCCGGGTGGCCGTCAGCAAGTCGGCATGGCTTCGTGATCTGTCTGGCAACCAAACTCTATCGATCTGTTTATTCACGAGCTGCTGTACGGTGAATAGTTTCTCGTCGGTAAACACGATATTCTCCAACATTCCTTCCGCGGCCCTCTTCAGCAGCGCCTTCGCTCTTTCTACCCGTTCTTGTTTCTGCTTCACCGTAAGGTCTTGAACCTTTTGGATCTTGTAGGGTTGGTCTGAAGTTTATCTTTTAGGATCCGATGGAGACTTCGAACCGATATGTTGAGATCCTCTGCCAATTTAGTGGCACTACGACGAGGATCTCTCATAAGGCGCTTCTTGACGATCTTCGCCATGGCAGGTGTCACCACAGTCGGTCGGCGTTCCCCACCATACCGTTTTTTGGCACTTCCGGTCTCCAGGGATCTTTTAACTGTACGGTATACAAAACTTCTGCACACGCTTATATCGGACAACTCACGAACTATGTCCTTCTGCGGTTTGCCAGCTAGGAACAAGGCAACCACAGCGCTACGTTTCTGTTCGAGATCCATTTTTCCAGAGAACACCTGATTACAAAAGTAACACTTCCTACATCCTACAATGATAGCTAAGACTTCATGTAAACAAAGCGACGAGGTGTCGTTCAATACTGTTTCGTGTGCAACGAAATAATTACTGTTGAAGTAATGTAGCAGTTCAATTGCCGGACCCTGTAATAGATATCAAAATAAGTATATGTATCGAGAAAATCTGTTAAAAGTTTTCACAATTTTTCTCTAATTTCGAATTTTTAAAACTCTAATTTCAAATGAAATTTGAAGGGAAGAAGAGGGACAGTGTGCGAACGAGGGTTAGAGATTGAACCCCCCTTACCTCTATGATTTTTTTTTCAAGTAAAATTTTAAGTTCAAGAAATGAATTTGCCGTAAGGTTGCCAGAATTTTTCAGTACATATCCAGGACGGACAAATCCTGGGTATTTTATCAAAAAGCAGGGAAAATTCGAGCATTTGATTTTAACATTGTCGACAAAAATCCGCGCAATATTCGGGCAAATTTGGCTTAAACCTAAAAATTGCTGATCAAACATCAAAAAAATAAACTTGGAAAAAATATTTGCATCAATATTTATCAACAGATTTTAAATCGTATTCTGGGCTTCCAAAATCTTTTTATGATTATTTGTATGAAACTTGCTTACAACATTTCGTTTTAGAGCATACATTTAAAAAACTGTTACAACACAACTTGTTTTTTTTTTTTTTTTTGTTTGATATGACCGGACTTTTTCTAAATTTCATTTTAAATATCCGTACAAACCCGGTTAAAACCGGGCAATCAGGCAACCTTCATTTTTCGTAGTAACGTAAATAACTTGATTCCAAAAGGTGTTTTGAAAATAAAGTTAGCAAACATGTTAGAAAATCGGCTCGGTTTTTTAGTCTTAAGTATATGATACTAGGAATGAGACATTTCATTCTACGGCACTATATGACGTTCACGAATTAAAACTAAACTTTAATTTTTAATTCTTACTAGCTGACCCGGTAAACTTCGTTTTACCTTCTTAAGTATAAATCGTAATAAATGTTTAATTTCATCTACACGTCCTTAACTGCATCGTGCTCGCGAATAGATTCTTATGGAAATCGTAACAAATAAAGTTTAATTTGTATTTGGACCACCTTCCATAAAAAGTGAGATTTTTGAAAGTATTATACAAACCATCTCTGACCCAAAAAACCCGTCATACGTGTTACAAAGAAAATGCCTCCATTTTTATATATAATTCTTATTTACAATTAATTAAACCCTTTGTGTTGAAACTCAAACTTTGACATACACAAATCCTACCTCGTTTTTAATATTGTTTTTTTTTTATTTTTTTAAGAAGTGTATCTTAAAAACTTCATCCATTACTTTGATGATTAATCACTTAAAAAAAACTTGAAATTTTCTTCAGGTACCTTATTTCAGCCTATATTTTTTTTTTTAAATCTAAATGCTCACCTTCACATTAAAAGGTTTTGATAAATAACACAAGGCCAAAGAATTAACATTTTTTAGCTGAAAGAACTTAAGAGCTTTTTTTTTATTTATGTTGGTGATCTGATTCTTTCAAAAAGATTAAAATTTATTTTAGAAAATTCTGCACCTTCTGGAAAAACTTTTTAACATTAAAATAAAAATTTGAATTAAGGGTTCCTATCAACTTTCTTTTCCCAAGAACACAAGGAATTTTGACGTCTGCGACAAAAAGACAACTTGAAGTTTTCTAATTGTTTACTGTTCCCAATTCTGTAAAATGATAGACTTTTACCGAATGTTTAATTTTGAACGAAACTTTGATTCGGATTTATTTTGATTCGTATCAGTAAAATAAATTATTTGTGTGATGATTATGAGTTTGAATATTTAGCCGTCATAGTGCATTTTCATTGTTTCAACCGGGAAGGCCACAATCTTTGTTAAAAAATGCCATATTTTTTGATCATTTTGTTCTTTCAGGTCAAATTTCAGACACCAACAAAATTATAATAATTTTTATTCTTGATAAAAAGATAGTAAACATGTATTTTTTTTTCCTTTATTTACAAAACTATGTACATATATTAAAGGCTCTTGATTCAGGCTCATTCCGAGCCGAAGACTTTTTACAAACTAGTTTTTAGTATTTCTACAAAATATAACCGATTAACAGGATATTCCACGGTATTCCTTTAGTTCCGGGTATTCCGTCTTCATGTACATTCCGTGCGTTTTTCGTCAGTTTCCAGGTATTCGTTGAATGCTCTTGATTTATTTCATAATTTCAAGCCAGCACTCTTTAGAAATTCAAATTTCAACTTCATTGTTTGCATATCCCTTTGCCCCAGAATATCTCTAATTGATGTATTAGAAGATTTAGATATTCTATTCAGAGAATCTATTAGTTCTCCTCTATAGCGTTCATATTATGGACAGTGCCACACAACATGATCTAAATCATAGTAAACATGTAGACGATGGTATAACTTATGGAAATCGATTAGGTAGTTTTGAAGATACAGCCAAGATAGTAATCCGGGTCTCTAAGACCCTAACCGGCTAATTGTCCTTTTTTGACCGTAAAGGAAGGTTAAAGCCAAACTTTAAACATCCAGATTCTTTCATAAACAAACATAATAGGATATCGTTTTTCAAATTATCCTTCTCTAAGCAAAAGCTGGTTTCCATCACAGGAATTGAATCGAATTTTCCACCCACCCAGTAAGGCTTTCCGGTACCACAAGAATGGCTGCATAAAACGATGATGTATCACATGCATGCATACGGGTTAAGTTCACTTCATCTTCGCGTAACTAACCATAAATTAACTACACTTTCCGTCATCCGCAAAGCTATTCCAGGAGGAAATTGAATAACTCCTTGGCAGGATGCTCAGAGGTTCTCAAGATGATTAGAGACAGCTAGTCAAACTAGTTGTTGGATCAAAGCCAATGTGGGTAGAGTGTTCAAATTAAGTATGTATACTCTTTGAGGGACACTTTTGAGACTTGAAAAACTCCGGGACGACAACCACTTTTAAGTTCCGACTATGACGACGACGACGATGATGATGGTGTAGTTAATTTTCAATGGATTGAATCACGTTGATCGAGGAATTCAATTTCATCCACAAACATAGTTACAGGTGCGGGAAACATGTCGGGAAAATTCCAGCATCCTCCCACATAGGTACAAACATAGGAGTGATTATGCTGGCAGCAGGATTAAATCTCTGGCAAAAGAGATCTAAACTTGGATGAAGCCATCTCATCGGATTAGTTGCATCTCCGACTAAATTAAAGGAAAGCTTTGCAGCTAATTTGAAACGGAAAGTTTATTTTCTCAATGAAATTGTCTGTTAATGGAGCATTGATGAGTAAAAATTTGTCATTTGAGTTGTGCGTTTTCATGTGCAATTTGAGTAACATTGAATACTTTATTGTAAATTATACGTAAACATGGTGGAAATATTCTAAACTATACTTTTTTATACTAATGCGTTAACATTAAGTTGATAAATCTAATTTTATTAAATTTTGAAATATTTAAAAAAAATTGTAAATTTTGTAAATTTTGTAAATTTTGTAAATTTTGTAAATTTTGCAAATTTTGTAAATTTTGTAAATTTTGTAAATTTTGTAAATTTTGTAAATTTTGTAAATTTTGTAAATTTTGTAAATTTTGTAAATTTTGTAAATTTTGTAAATTTTGTAAATTTTGTAAATTTTGTAAATTTTGTAAATTTTGTAAATTTTGTAAATTTTGTAAATTTTGTAAATTTTGTAAATTTTGTAAATTTTGTAAATTTTGTAAATTTTGTAAATTTTGTAAATTTTGTAAATTTTGTAAATTTTGTAAATTTTGTAAATTTTGTAAATTTTGTAAATTTTGTAAATTTTGTAAATTTTGTAAATTTTGTTAATTTTGTAAATTTTGTAAATTTTGTAAATTTTGTAAATTTTGTAAATTTTGTAAATTTTGTAAATTTTGTAAATTTTGTAAATTTTGTAAATTTTGTAAATTTTGTAAATTTTATAAATTTTGTAAATTTTGTAAATTTTGTAAATTTTGTAAATTTTGTAAATTTTGTAAATTTTGTAAATTTTGTAAATTTTGTAAATTTTGTAAATTTTGTAAATTTTGTAAATTTTGTAAATTTTGTAAATTTTGTAAATTTTGTAAATTTTGTAAATTTTGTAAATTTTGTAAATTTTGTAAATTTTGTAAATTTTGTAAATTTTGTAAATTTTGTAAATTTTGTAAATTTTGTAAATTTTGTAAATTTTGTAAATTTTGTAAATTTTGTAAATTTTGTAAATTTTGTAAATTTTGTAAATTTTGTAAATTTTGTAAATTTTGTAAATTTTGTAAATTTTGTAAATTTTGTAAATTTTGTAAATTTTGTAAATTTTGTAAATTTTGTAAATTTTGTAAATTTTGTAAATTTTGTAAATTTTGTAAATTTTGTAAATTTTGTAAATTTTGTAAATTTTGTAAATTTTGTAAATTTTGTAAATTTTGTAAATTTTGTAAATTTTGTAAATTTTGTAAATTTTGTAAATTTTGTAAATTTTGTAAATTTTGTAAATTTTGTAAATTTTGTAAATTTTGTAAATTTTGTAAATTTTGTAAATTTTGTAAATATTGTCAATTTTGTCAATTTTGTCAATTTTGTCAATTTTGTCAATTTTGTCAATTTTGTCAATTTTGTCAATTTTGTCAATATTGTCAATTTTGTCAATTTTGTCAATTTTGTCAATTTTGTCAATTTTGTCAATTTTGTCAATTTTGTCAATTTTGTCAATTTTGTCAATTTTGTCAATTTTGTCAATTTTGTCAATTTTGTCAATTTTGTCAATTTTGTCAATTTTGTCAATTTTGTCAATTTTGTCAATTTTGTCAATTTTGTCAATTTTGTCAATTTTGTCAATTTTGTCAATTTTGTCAATTTTGTCAATTTTGTCAATTTTGTCAATTTTGTCAATTTTGTCAATTTTGTCAATTTTGTCAATTTTGTCAATTTTGTCAATTTTGTCAATTTTGTCAATTTTGTCAATTTTGTCAATTTTGTCAATTTTGTCAATTTTGTCAATTTTGTCAATTTTGTCAATTTTGTCAATTTTGTCAATTTTGTCAATTTTGTCAATTTTGTCAATTTTGTCAATTTTGTCAATTTTGTCAATTTTGTCAATTTTGTCAATTTTGTCAATTTTGTCAATTTTGTCAATTTTGTCAATTTTGTCAATTTTGTCAATTTTGTCAATTTTGTCAATTTTGTCAATTTTGTCAATTTTGTCAATTTTGTCAATTTTGTCAATTTTGTCAATTTTGTCAATTTTGTCAATTTTGTCAATTTTGTCAATTTTGTCAATTTTGTCAATTTTGTCAATTTTGTCAATTTGGTCAATTTTGTCAATTTTGTCAATTTTGTCCATTTTGTCAATTTTGTCAATTTTGTCAATTTTGTCAATTTGGTCATTTTTGTCAATTTTGTCAATTTTGTCAATTTTGTCAATTTTGTCAATTTTGTCAATTTTGTCAATTTTGTCAATTTTGTCAATTTTGTCAATTTTGTCAATTTTGTCAATTTTGTCAATTTTGTCAATTTTGTCAATTTTGTCAATTTTGTCAATTTTGTCAATTTTGTCAATTTTGTCAATTTTGTCAATTTTGTCAATTTTGTCAATTTTGTCAATTTTGTCAATTTTGTCAATTTTGTCAATTTTGTCAATTTTGTCAATTTTGTCAATTTTGTCAATTTTGTCAATTTTGTCAATTTTGTCAATTTTGTCAATTTTGTCAATTTTGTCAATTTTGTCAATTTTGTCAATTTTGTCAATTTTGTCAATTTTGTCAATTTTGTCAATTTTGTCAATTTTGTC
This sequence comes from Uranotaenia lowii, assembly GCF_029784155.1. Classification (NCBI taxonomy): domain Eukaryota; kingdom Metazoa; phylum Arthropoda; class Insecta; order Diptera; family Culicidae; genus Uranotaenia; species Uranotaenia lowii. The sequence continues at coordinate 369,221,132 of NC_073692.1, read as the reverse complement.
AATTTTGTCAATTTTGTCAATTTTGTCAATTTTGTCAATTTTGTCAATTTTGTCAATTTTGTCAATTTTGTCAATTTTGTCAATTTTGTCAATTTTGTCAATTTTGTCAATTTTGTCAATTTTGTCAATTTTGTCAATTTTGTCAATTTTGTCAATTTTGTCAATTTTGTCAATTTTGTCAATTTTGTCAATTTTGTCAATTTTGTCAATTTTGTCAATTTTGTCAATTTTGTCAATTTTGTCAATTTTGTCAATTTTGTCAATTTTGTCAATTTTGTCAATTTTGTCAATTTTGTCAATTTTGTCAATTTTGTCAATTTTGTCATTTTTGTCAATTTTGTCAATTTTGTCAATTTTGTCAATTTTCTCAATTTTGTCAATTTTGTCAATTTTGTCAATTTTGTAAATTTTGTAAATTTTGTAAATTTTGTAAATTTTGTCAATTTTGTCAATTTTGTCAATTCTGTCAATTTTGTCAATTTTGTCAATTTTGTCAATTTTGTCAATTTTGTCAATTTTGTCAATTTTGTCAATTTTGTCAATTTTGTCAATTTTGTCAATTTTGTCAATTTTGTCAATTTTGTCAATTTTTTCAATTTTTTCAATTTTGTCAATTTTGTCAATTTTGTCAATTTTGTCAATTTTGTCAATTTTGTCAATTTTGTCAATTTTGTCAATTTTGTCAATTTTGTCAATTTTGTCAATTTTGTCAATTTTGTCAATTTTGTCAATTTTGTCAATTTTGTCAATTTTGTCAATTTTGTCAATTTTGTCAATTTTGTCAATTTTGTCAATTTTGTCAATTTTGTCAATTTTGTCAATTTTGTCAATTTTGTCAATTTTGTCAATTTTGTCAATTTTGTCAATTTTGTCAATTTTGTCAATTTTGTCAATTTTGTCAATTTTGTCAATTTTGTCAATTTTGTCAATTTTGTCAATTTTGTCAATTTTGTCAATTTTGTCAATTTTGTCAATTTTGTCAATTTTGTCAATTTTGTCAATTTTGTCAATTTTGTCAATTTTGTCAATTTTGTCAATTTTGTCAATTTTGTTAATTTTGTCAATTTTGTCAATTTTGTCAATTTTGTCAATTTTGTCAATTTTGTCAATTTTGTCAATTTTGTCAATTTTGTCAATTTTGTCAATTTTGTCAATTTTGTCAATTTTGTCAATTTTGTCAATTTTGTCAATTTTGTCAATTTTGTCAATTTTGTCAATTTTGTCAATTTTGTCAATTTTGTCAATTTTGTCAATTTTGTCAATTTTGTCAATTTTGTCAATTTTGTCAATTTTGTCAATTTTGTCAATTTTGTCAATTTTGTCAATTTTGTCAATTTTGTCAATTTTGTCAATTTTGTCAATTTTGTCAATTTTGTCGATTTTGTCAATTTTGTCAATTTTGTTAGTTTTTGAAAATATTGTTTTTTTTTGTATTGTTTTTTAGGCAAGATATTGTACATCTTTTGTACATTTTTCTCTGATATTCTGTTGATATTGTTTAAATGTTTTGTAGATTTTGTGTGGATTTTGTGTAGATTTTGTTTAGATTATGTTAAGAATTTGTTTTTCTCAATTTTTTGGAGAATTTTTGTTGATAGTTTATAGATATCGTTTGATTTTGAGTAGATAATGTGTAGATTTTGAGCAGGTTTTTTAGATTTTTTGTAGTTGCGATTGAACATTTCGTTTTGTTCTTGCCAAGATTTTGTGTTTATTTTTTTAATTGTTGAGTTTTTCAGATTATGGAAAGGATTTGTTGTTTTTTTTGGCATATTTGCTGCGTTTGTGAATTTTGTCAAAGTATTCTCTTAGCATCTGGCTCATGGACTCTCACTAAAAGTTTTCATGTTGTCGTGTTACTCAGCATAACTCCTTTAATTCAATGACCGAGTCTAACTTTTCAGAGAATCATGTCCATCAATTGCAGGCCATTAGCGAAAGGCGGAAATTCATCCAAACGGCAGATGGTCAATATTGGCGAAACCTTTCAACAGCCATCGTAACTCGGTTTCCGAGTTGTCCAAATTTTTTCCTTTCTATTCTGATCCTAGCCGATATCCATTGGCCATCCACTTCGATTAATCCCATCGTCAAGTCCTTGGCTAGGAAAAAAATCCACAAACGAACGGTTGTATATATTTATTTTGACAAGGGTGATGTCAAGGCTCTGTCATTACACACCAACTTTGACCACAAACACACGAACGAGAGTGGAGGAAAAAAAATTGGTACCGGAAAAGTTAAACCGGACAAGACAGATCGATTTCATCGTGGAAAACACAGTTTTTCATCATACATTTTGCCTAGTGGTTTGGCGGATTTCTGTCCTTGGCTCGGGTAAATGTCCTTGAAAGCAACCCACTAACTGATGGTTTTTCTATCCATACTCATCGATGGCCGGTCGCTCACCCATTTCACTTTTCCTATCAGAGACATCAAACAGGATTCGGGAAATTGAAGTAAAAAAAAGATAGATAAACTGGATTTTCATGAACCGATATTGGCCATCATCGGATGTGTATCCGATCGCGAGCCAAAACATCGAATTTAATTCGTTTGATTGGCAGGTTTCGTCTTACATCCGACCAAGTGAAGCTGAACTTGAGCAGTCAGTCCAAATCGTTTGTTGGCTTTAAACTTTGGCCATCCCAGCGATTGTGGAAGGGACGAAACTGATGAACCAATCAAAATAATGACAAAGGGCTGGGCGGGAGCTTTTGGTCGGTGATCTTTATCTTAATTCAACACAGTTAGCAAAGCTCGTAAACTTTAATCTCTCTTCCATCAGCGGGCAATAATGCCATCAGACGATTGGCAATTGGTTTTCAATTTGTTACGATTTGTTAAAGTATCTGTTGAAATTCTCGTCGAAGATAGCGGAATCGAAAAAACTGGCGTTTCTCTGGTAGTGGTACCGTATTTTTAGTCAATTAGTGTAGAATATCGTAACTGCGATTGTTTAGAGTGTGTACTTAGTACTTACTGTGCTTCGATTTTACTGTTTTTATACCGTCAACTCTTCGATTTATCCGTTCCGTCCGTGTCCTGTGCAATATTCTCGTGCTGGTAGTGCCGCGTATAGTCGAATATTTACCGTTCTGCTCTCTCCGTGCAGTGAATCCCTCGCCAAAAATTCGGTTTCTACTAGCCGCTACCTTAGTTGTTTATTTTGTTTTGCTTTGCACTGAACAAAATCGGGCTGGTCGATTCTAGACAATAGATATGGTACTGTGAATTGGATATCATCTTTTCGTTTTGTTGCGTCCATGTCATCAAACGAAATGGCCTGTGATATGTGCGCTAAGCCAACAAGCGACACGGATAGCATCATTTGCCAAGGCCTATGCAGTTTAGCTTTCCACTTGAAATGCGCTGGGTTGCTTTCATCGCACTTAAAATCTAAGGCCGACAACAGAAATTTGCTTTGGGTCTGCGATGAGTGTTGCAAACTATTGAGGAACGCTTTCTTTTGTCGCTCTTTGACATGCTACGAGTTACTAATAGCAGACCTTCGAAAAAATCAAGCTTCCTTGGTATCGGAGCTGAAATTGGAATTAGCCGCAACAAATTCAAAGCTGGATATATTTTTGAAAGAGCCTACCAACAACAACCCTGCCCCCCGTATCTCTTCCCCTTGGCTCAGCATTACAACTCCCTCGAATAAGAGAAGACGAGCCGAGAATCCGACTCTGGCACCTTGTGTGGGTACAAAAAAGGCCACCGTGAAAACGATTGCAACGGTCGCTCATCCCGAAAAAAAAGTTCTGGGTTTATCTGGCGAGACTGCAAAACAATCCCCCTTATTCTGCGCCGCGCGTGAGGTGACGATAGTCGAGTCGAGTCGGATTCACGTGAGTCTTGTCACCTTATTCCCGAAGCCGATGTGACAGAGGTTCATGCCCAGCTGTTAGAATAAGAACTCGAAAAGTTCATTCTAAAAGACGTTTCTCACCTAAAACGATTACTGGAATCGGGTGACTAGAGTTATTCGACTATCGTCACCTCACGCGCGGCGCAGAATAAGGGGGAATGTCACAGCTAAAGACGTCGAAGAACTTGCCATGGAATGTCTTCAATGCGAATCTGCCGAGGTTCATCTCCTGGTTCGCAAGGATGTTAACGTCTTCACGCTTAGGTCCATTTCATTCAAAGTTGGTGTGGTTCCTAGGCTCAAGGACGCTGCACTTTCCCTGAGGACTTGGCCAGCAGGGGTTTTATTCCGAGAACTCGACAAACTCAAGCTTTCAAGCTTTCACGCTGCCACCGATCTCGTCGATAAGGTCAACTCCAGGTGGTTCGACAACTCCAGTCACGCCGCTTCATTGACCGCTACATCCGTAGAATCAACGTTCTCTGCCAGCGGGCCCTTGATGGCCTCGACATCGATTGCTTTTAGTATTTCCATAAAATCTTCGTATTTCTCGTCATCCGAACTGAACCCGCCAGTGTCTCCAAGGATTTCTTCTTCGGGACGCAACAAAGCCAGCACTATGGAGACCTCCAAGCCCGTCGACTCAGCCTCTCATCTTCAGTCGTCCCAGCCGTGAATTCGATTGTGGTGACGAGGTTCTTCAGTTTGATCTTATTGGCAAGTATCCTTTGATATCGAGAACATTTCCTGTGCGTGACAAGACCTTACCTTCCAACAGTTTCGGTGCCGTCGATCAATCAGCTGCCGCATTACGGGTTCCATCACCGGGACGCAAAAAATCTGGCCTTTTGGGGACCTCGAAGCCCTTCGTCTCAGTCGCGCCGTTTCCAGCCAGCGCACAGAGGAGTATCTAGAACAAAAAGCTGGCCAAAAGTGTTTTTGATGTTTATATTCAGTCATACGTTTGAATATCGTGGAATATGACTAATAAAATATTATTAGAGCTTAAAAAAGTAATTTTTAGCTAATTCAATCACCAAGCAGAAATTTTTAAGCTTTCTGATAATAAAACGTCGATATCAGTATCCAATCCACTTCATATTTCAAATACTATCTTCCGATTGAATAATACAAATATCAATAAACTATTCCAATGAAAAACCTCTTATTTTCTTACTACTTGATGTACTGATTTCTATTTAGATTTGCATCAACGAATTTGAGTAGTTTTTCTATGTAATGGGCTTCAAAAAGATTGTGCAGTTCAGCCGCTTTGCTAGGTGTCCTTTTTTGATTACTATTGAAGCATGCGCTTATCCTGCTGCCCTAATTTCATTTGTGCTGCATAACCTAAAATATCCATAAAACGATTTTAAGAAACTTCTGTGTTTTTTCACTTATTTTTTCATCTATTTGGAGCAAAACGTGAAATTTCAATGAGCCTTTTCTCTAACAATATAAGATTTGCTTCAATAGAGCGATCTCGATACTCTGTTCTGCCTGATGATTCTAAACAGCTCTGCTCTGAAAAATGAACATTCATTTTGCAAACAAAAATTTTCAAATTAATTTAAATAAATTCTCGATTATAAACCCGTAACTTAAAAAGCAAAAGTTTTTTTTTGTTAACATTTAACAAAGAGTAGTGTAGAACTTTAAAAAATCACTAAACAACACTACGACTTTTATACATGTTTTACGCCAAGGGTGAGCAACCCGCGGCCCGCGAGACTTATTTGTGCGGCCCGCGAAGCTTTTTTTTTTAAATTTTTATGACTTAACTTTTTTCTACAATGGATAGTTGAGAAAATTTCATATTGTTAACTTTTTTTGGCATTTAAAACTTAAATGCAGATTGTTTGTTGGCAAAACGTAATATTTCAGTATTTTTTTTATTCAGCATATTTTTTTCCTTATTATTAAATTACAACCACTATGAGAGCAAAATCAATTAAAGTGTGTCTGAAGAACAGCCAAAAATTGGAACCTACACATGATCAAAGGAATTTCGAAGCCGGTTTAGTGAAGTCATTATTTTAATTTCAAGCAAAAATAAAGTTGAATAATAAAATGTATGCTCAGCAGATAATTTTTTTTTCAAATTATTCAATCCAATTCGGCAAAAAGGCTTGTTCTGTTAGCATTCAAATACTGGCAAAAAATTGCTTGCTTATGCTTATGCTTATGATATATACACAGCCAGATCTTGTCAGCATCCCGGTGAGTAGTAAAAGTACATTTACTACTCATCTTAACTTGGCCGGGCCCACTGTGCAGTATTGGACGCAGAGACAACTGGAACACAGGGAGGAAGAAACGTGGACAACAGTACCATACGTTTCCATGGCTATAACTAAGATTCTAACGTTGGGAGCACATATGCTAAACTTCCTGTGCTCCTTGGTGGTGGTCCGAGAAATTCGTCCTTCTGGGGATGGAAATGATGTTTTTCTGCACAGAAATCCAAAACCTTATGTATAAGTTATAAACTTACAAATGTTTTTATTTTTTTTACCAGGAATCGTTATGTAAAAAATTTACGATTACAGTTTATAATTTACATTAGATATTGTATATATTAAATATTTATAGTTTCGGATTTCAATGCACTACCATTTCTGGTCTTTGACCTTGGATATAGCGCCTTTGCTCGCTCTTGAAAAGAAACATTAGAAGAACAAAAAAAACATATTAGTGTCCCCCCATCCCCCTCCCGACATAACTTTACAGCAACGTACACATGAATAAACATGCAACAACATGATGTCTTTTAAGATTGTGTCACAGGAGAAAAAATGTGCCCTAACCTTCCCACTGTGCTAAGACACTTGTGAATCTGTGTCAGTGGTTCAGAATATATATATATATATAAAAAAAAAACTTCAGCCCCGGTCTCTCAATGGTAAAGGTCAAACTAAAAACTCTACAGAATAAATGTATGGAAAGATAATACTTAGCTTTTTTGTCGTTTTATTATATTTCCCACGGTAAATCTAAGGAAATATAATCGAAGCAATCCGAGTGAAAATATCACCAGGGATTGTGGCCAACTCGACATCAGCAATTAGCACAGCAGAAACAGCAAACAAATTCTTTCCACTTCTACACTCTCCTTCTGTTACATAAACTGATCAAGTCAATATTTCCTTCTTTTTTCTTGCCTTTCATCGTACACTAATACCCTTCCCCCCATCACCACCCTTTACCTTCCCCTCTAACTTTCACACCCTGCACTTTAGTGGTTTGTACTGTTGGTTTTTTTTTTCAAAGTTTGAAACATCATGCAACCAAGTCAGTCAAAAATCGTAAAATTTTCTTTCACTAGCCCTCAAGTTATTTGCTCACATTTTTCCATTTCGCCCATACTTCTTTACTTTCATAGCACATCCTAATCGAGTTTGAAACTTCACGCGTGCGTTCGACGATTCAACAGGATAAAGTGTGTTCAAGCTGTAGAACTCGAAACCAAAATTAGCACAAGTGAAGGTTCAAGGAGTGACGAACGGCTTTCCGGCCCAATGATTTGCAGCGGCCATTTTTCTCACATCCCGTTCCAAATTTTCCACTGTTTTTTAAATATTTCTTATTTGGGATAACTTTTTTCCAAATTTCACTGCCCCCGAGAAGCACTTCGTTTGATTAGCGGAGCCTCGAAAACTCTGCCTGAAACGCATTTTCTTTCTTATGATAACGCACAAAAACAGCTGAAAATAGAAACTGGGCCCGTATTTATCGTAAAAGTATCGATGATTTAGAATTCCACTGTACTATTTCGTTTCTTCACATAACTCCTTTTATATGGAGACTCCATTTTAAACATTTCAACTTAATTTAAAAAAAAAACACTTCGCCATATTTTCTCTATGTTAGGGTATTGACAAAGGAAAAATCGAACACGACGACCGAAATTAAAATACGACCGTTTCCGAGCAAGGATTGCTGCGATCTCCATTCAAATACTGGCAAAAAATTGAACCAAAAACTTGTGATATATTTTTTATTTCTGAATATTGACGAAAATTACGAAAATAAAATAAGTAAGCCTGGGTAAACAATTTTAGATTGTTTATCAACATGAACCCCCCACAAAAGTAATAAGTTCTTGATAAAAAAAAACGATAGATAGATGAAATTCTGTGATTCCACCCAAGATATCGTTGTCGATTATCTGTTATGCTTTTTCCAGAAATTTGATAGAAACTTTATCACAAACAGCGGTAAATTGAGTTATTTCACTTATAATTCGCCGTCCTCATTACCAGAGTCAAAATAAAGCTTTAGAAATCCTATCGCAATGATATCTAAATAAGATTAAAAATGATAAAAATGTGGATAAAAATTCTAAAATCAAGAACGTTGCATTGTTTTGAAGAAAGTTTCTTGAATATAGGGTAAATTGAACGTTTTTCTGTGATTTTGTAATCCTTGCTCAACATCTGATTGCAATGATCCAATACAGAATTTCAATTTAAAAAACGGGACTAAGAAGACTGTGATTTCTTTAAAAATATATTCATAACACTCTTAGTTATCACTGTGGTAAATTCCAGAAGATTTTTAAATGGAAGTGATGGCGAATAGTATCATCGGTTTTACAAGAATGTTGTAAGAACGAATGTTCGTCAAGAATTACTATTAAAAAGTTGAAAGAATTTAAAAATGACAAAGATTTAGCGAGGTACCTTTTCAATATCGGGTATTTAAAAAGCTGTGTTGAATTACTGTTATTGAACACATGAATTCGTTTTATCTTTTCTTTTTCAGATTTTTTTTCGCCAAAAATTTGTAGTTATGAAAAATGGTGTGAAGCTCTGATAATTATCACAAAAAAATATATGCGTCCCGCCGACAAGATTTCAAATTTCAATTGGCCCGTTGGTTCAAAAGGTTGCTCACCCCTGTTTTACGCAATTAACAACAATGAAAATGTTTGATTAGATAGATTATTTGCAATAAATTATTTGCAATAAGCACGAAAAAACAATTATTAGCTATAAATGGAAAATGGATTAAAATAAACATGGCGAATTGAATGGATTTTACAAAAAAAGCAGACAAATTTTAAGAATTCAACATTGAAAATATCACGAGTGCGGAAGTATGCGGAAGTTTTTTCTTCAGCACATGGTTCATGAAGGTATGAATTTTAACATGATGTAAAATTTGTTGCTGGGACTTGCTGGGAACATAAACAAAAACCCATGTTTAACAAAAACAAGTTTTGAAAACTACAAATAAAATAAAGCGTTTTTGAAAGCTCCATAGACAGTACTCGAAATACATTTTTGCAACCACTTATCCTCAAATCTAAAATTTTAACATTCATTTAAATTATCATTTTCAAAATTTATTGTTAAGTCACTTCTTCAACCAGTAATCACATGTTGAACAGTGACGTGATTTTTATACGGTTTGTTGTAAAATTCCAGTTGATAAAAATATTGAAGTTCCAACTGCCGCTATTGCTCGTAAAAAAACTTTATATTGAATAAATGACTGGTACAAGGTGTGAAATGTATTCAAGAATCAAATAAAAATAAAAATCGTAGAAATAGTTCGTTTTTGAATTTTGACTTTTGTCCAGGTTTTTGGGTGAAATACTCCTGTGTGCAGCGTCTTCAGTCGTCCCGGCCCTGAGTTCGTCTGTGGTGATGAGGCTCCCCAGATTGCCCTTAAAGGCAAGTATTCATCGAACTGGAGAGCGATTCCTGCGCCTGATGTATTTCTGCCTTTCGACAGATTTATCGATTTTCTACCACACCTGGGAGGTACTGTCCCATCGGCAATGGCTTCGACACCGGGATGCAACAAACTAGGCACTACGGAGACCTCAGAGCCCCTCGACTCAGTCGCGCAGTTTCCTGCCAACGTCATCAGTCGTCCCGGCCCTGAGATCGATCGTGGCAATGAGGTTCTCCAGTACAACATTCGTTGGTTATCACCAAGCTGCGCTTGCTAGTATTTACTACAACACGAATGGTTCTCATCACCGGGACGCAACGTATCGGGTCTCACGGAGACCCCTGTGCCCTTCGACTCAGTCGAGCTGATTCCTGCCAGCGTCACCAGTCGTCCCGGCCCTGAGTTCGTCTGTTGCGTAGGGGTTTTCCAGCCTGTTTTACCAGGCAAGTACGCTGCTTCTGACTTCCTTTTTCCGCGTGATGGCATTCTCCATTTCAGTGACAATTGCTCCAGATCGGCATCAGAACCGCTTGATTTCATCAACATCTACTAACTATCAGAATGTCGGTGGTATCAATTCCTGCGTGACTGATTTTATTCTCGCTACTTCATGTTTCTGCTACGATATTATCACCTTTACCGAAATATGGTTGAACAATCGCACTCTCTTCAACCAGATCTTTGAACCCGATTATTCAGTGTTTCGCTGCGATCAAAGCCCCCGTAATAGCAAAAAGACCACAGGTGGTAGGTTGTTACTCGCCGTAAGGTTTAAATTCAGAGCTTTGCTAATCGATGATGAATCTTGGCATAATCTTGAGCTGGTGTGGTCCCGTATCGAACTCGGCGACCGGAAGCTCTCTAAAGCAGCCACTAAGCTCAAAAACTCCTTCCTGACGCGTTTTATGCCTGTTTTGCTGACTCCTGTCAGGCTTATCTTCCAAGCTTCGCTTGACCAGGCCACCTTCCCCTCATTGTGGAAAGAAGCCTACATGTTCCCGGTTCATAAAATGGGAGATAGGAAAGATATCAATAATTGCCGTGGAATAGCCAAATTTTTCGAATTGGTGGTTTTAGATCCCATTTTCATGTTCTGCAAGCATAATTTCTCCAACGACCAGCATGGATTTATGCCTAAACGCTCAACTACAACTAACTAACTGAACTTTACTTCGTTTGTGCATGAAAGCTTTGAAAAGAAATCCCAAACTGATGCTACATATCTAACCGATCTGTCTGCCGCATTCGACAAGGTGAATCAATATTGCCATCGGAAAGCTCGCACGTTTAGGATTTCTTGGATCTCTCTTGGATGGTTCAGCAGTTACTTAACTGGACGTAAATTGACAGTTCGTACGGGGATCTGTTTCCAGGCAGTTTTCCAGGCAGTTCTTAGCTTCATCAGGCGTGCCTCAGGGAAGTCATCTAGGGCCATTAGTATTCCTGATCTACTTCAACGACGTGCTGCAACTTCTTGCTGGACCAAAATTAGCGTATGCCGACGACTTTAAAACTGTTCTACTCTATCAATGGCCCCGAAAATGTGAACATCCTGCACAACCAGTTTAACCTCTTTGCCTTCTGATGTGATGCCAATCGCCTACCTTTAAATCGTAGCAATTGCGTAGTAATATCATTTTCCCGGAAACGACGCCCGTTCACAGCCTTTTATTTCCTTGGAAACGATGAAATCTCTCGAGCTCAACACGTGAAAGATCTTGGTGTGATTATTGACGTGCGGCTGGATTTAATGACTCATACCAACTATATCGTTGACAAGGGCTCCAGAAGCCTGGGTCTTCTTTTCCGCAAGACCAAGGACTTTAGGGACATCTACTGCATGAAAAGTCTTTACTGTAGTTTGGTTCGATCGATCCCTGAATATGCTTCTGCGGTTTGGTGCCCATATTATCAAAACGGTTCTGGTCGCATCGAAGCCATCCAAGTTATGCCATTCGACATTTAAAAAGACAAGACCCGTTTTCGACTTCCCAGCTTAGAAAACCGCTGCCACCTGATCGACATCGACACGCTGCAAGCTCGCAGGAGCGCCACTCGTGCCTCTTTCGTCGCTGATCTGCTTTCATCAAGAATCGACTCTCCCGCTGTTACTATTTTGTAGTCCGAAATTCCTCGAGACTCAACTGAAATTTTATTGAACAATTCATTAGACTTTCGTATAACAGCAGGAAATATAATACTTACAATAAAGTTCGACAATTTCAACTAATTACTGAATACTAGCGAATCGAAGTGTGTCGGAAATCTTTTGGCTAACCTATCGGTTTTAGAAATTGTATATGTGATTTGATGTACTCGAGTAAATATAAGTATCTAAACTTACAGTTAGTTTGAGAACAACTCAGTGTTGTTAGCATCGGTTACTAACTTCTTCCAAATACTTGGATAAAAGGTATCGCTACTGTTGACCGTTTTCTGTGATCTTCGCTAACCTGTTTGTAAATGGTTTATGGAAAAGGTAAATAAACTTCGTATAACAAGATAAACTACCAATCTTAAGTTACGTTACAGTGAACTTGATATCAACCAAGTAAAGCAGTGATCACGAAACTAATGAAACTTTGGATAACTGATACTGTTTTAAGCTAACTAGCTTGGCACGTTTTCTAAACGGAAGTATAAACTAATCGATCTGTTGTTTAATCATCTGAATCGGTTATAAATTCGATAAATGTCAATCAATAAAGATAACTTTGTATTGATACGCGAGCACTTAAATCATGTTGATCTAATTTCACACCCGCAATTTTGGAAGTTCTTCCAATTAGCGTCCGACCTCGAGGTTTGAGGAATCGGGATCTTCAGCTCTTCGTTCCACTTAGACTGAACAATTACGGGGCCAACTCTGCGATAATTGGCGTCATTAAGACTTTCAACCGCTACTCAGAGCATTTTGATTTTGACGTTTCGAACGTTGTATTCCGAAGAAGAATTCTCTGTGTTCTAAGTTCAGAATAGATTTGGGGTCATTTTTGAATTTCTCAAACTCTGGTTCAAAACTCATCCATGATATTTTGCAGAATTTTTAAGTAACGTTTACATAATTAAATTTTAACTTGGTTTGTATGGAAAATTGAATATTTTGTACTGAAAAATAAATAGCATTTTTGTTCCTTCTGTGGAGCCGAGCCTGCTAATGGTTTTTGTGCCAATTTATAAATCTCCAAAGGAAATTTCCTGCTGAATAACTTTGTCGAAGACCTTAAATTTGTATCTTAAAAGGCAAAAAAGTTATTAGCTGTCTAAGAGCAAGTTCACTGGTGTTGGGGAAAAGAGATAGAAATTTTAACATTTTGAAAATTTTACCATGCGAAAATGTTTTCAAGATCTTTGGGCGTTGTATTTTTTTGCAGCACTGTTTTTATTTCAGCCGTATATGATAGAAATATTACTATTTTTGCATCACAGCATGCGAAACTACAACACGTGTTGTTAAAAAACTTGGAGGCCACAGATCTTGAATATGTTTTTGCATGGCAAAATTTTCAAAATGTGCCAAAAGTGACAAAATTTCTACCACTTTTTTCCAACACCAGTGAACTTGCTCTAACAGGGGTATGTTTTTTTGGAATTGATAAACAATAAATTCAATTTACAGAAAATAAACAATTTGAGTAATTTAAAAATGACCCCAAATCGACTCAGTCTATCAATCACATATATCAAAACATATCAATGGTAAAATCTATTTTTTAAAAACACTGGCAGTTTTTAAATTATTAAATCATGTCGTTTCTCAATGTCAACTTTTAATATCAGTGGAGTTTTTTCATATAAAATTTTATAACTTATTTTAGAGAAAGTGGGCGACGGCTTGTTTGTATCGCTCGTGTTTTTTTCCGCGTCACGGTGAAAATTTGATTTTTTTAGTTTAAGTAGTTGTCATTGTGAAATTGTGAATTTTTCTTGGCATTAGTGGATAAAGCATAAGCAAAGATTCTATGGTGATACGAAAATTGACGACTAAAATCCGGGCAATATCCGGGCTAACTTGGTCAAAACCCAGAAATTACCCAACAAATATCAAGAAAAAAAAATGAAAATAAAAAATTTTCATTAAAACTTATCGACAGATTTTTAATCGGCTTCCGAGAAACCTTTCGAGATTATTATTATAAAACTTGCTCAAAAAATTTCGTTTTGGAGTCATAAATTTAAAAAAAAAATCACAATTTGTTTTTTTTTTGTTTTTTGTTTGATTTGCCTAATAAAGTTAATAAATTCGGGTAAAATTCGGGCAATCTGGCATCCATACTCATTAGCCAATATTCAGGTAATCCGGGCAATTTTATATAAAAACCTGGGTAGAATCCGGGAATTGGATTTATTTTGTCAAAACCCAGAAATTATTCAACATCAATCAAAAAAAAATTGAAAAAACATGTTTTTCTTCAAAACTCATCGACATGTTTTAAATCGTATTTAAAGCTTCCAAAAAAAACCTCAAACTTCAAATTTCAAAAAAATTCGTTTTGAATTTATACAACATAACATGTTTTCTGAGTTTGATGTGCCAAATAAAGTGAATACAACCAAATTTAGTTTTAAATACCCGGGCAAACCCGGATACAACCGGTCAATCTGGCAATCTTAGGTTAAGGATCATCAGGGAAGTCAAGACTCATACCAGAATATTTAAACATGAATAGTCGAAAAATAAGTGTAGATCGCCGAAATGTCTCGCAAATTTTTCTCCGATGAGCTCAAATTGTTGCATAGCTATGAGTCATTAAAACCTAACCTAAAACAACAAATTTTTGCAAATTCCAGAGCTTGTAAACTGTATAGCCGGTACCGAGGAATTTAGACAGGTGATTTCCGATGGCGACAAAACTTGTGAAAACCACGATTTGAAACAAATTCCAGCGGTTGAATTCTATAAATTTCTGCTTGTTCCGAGGTCTTGAGCAGATTGAAGCAGTATTTGCCGGTTTTTTTTTTCAAAAATATAATGATTTGCCAAAATTCTGCTCCTATGGAAAACGAACAAAAATTTTCAAAACGAAACTTTGGTTTTCGCTGTTTTTAAAAGCTTAAATGCACAACAAATAAGGGAAGCGATTTCTAAAACAATTTTCCTACTTATGACTATCACACAAGCTAGAAAAAGTAATAAATTTTACTGAAACGATAAAAAATTTATGCCTTTTTCGATGCGCACATTTGTCAAAATAATATTGGAGGTTCTGATTTAGAAATTTGCTTGGAATTTTTTTTAATGCAATCTAGTTTACAAATTTAAAACCCATATTTCCAAAACACCAGAAAACGCATACGAATTAAAGTTTCAAATTAAACCAGAATTGAAAGCTCGGACACCAGTACACATAAATAGTTAACATAAATCAACACACCACAATTAAAAAAAATTCTATTCAATTTCTTAAAAAAAAATTAACCATGATTAATAATTGTTCAATAAAATGCTAATAATTTTTAATTATTTATTATCTTAACCACCATTTCTTTTCTTCCATTTTATTTGTAGGATTGATTTAAAAAATCCGGGGTAATATCTTGAGTTTGAAAAAAAATATTTTATAACGATTTTCTATGTGAATTCTCGATGAGGAAAATAATTTCTATTTTAAACTTTAGGAAATCAATCTAAAACACAAAATTAATGATTAAGTTGAATTAGATTAGAAGAATAGAATTTTTCATTGCTTTAAATAGTGCTAGTGATCAAACTCAGCAATAAAATCAAAATAAAAGGCTTAAAAAATAAGTTTTAAATTTACAATATCAACATAAATTGTTGTATTTTATACATGATAAATTCATCATTGATAGCTTATGATGACAAAAAAAAAGGTTGGAAAATTTTATTTCTGGAATGATCAATAAGAAACTGAAAAAAACTAAAATAAAAATATTTCAAGCAATGACTACTTTAGTAGATATAGCGTGTTAAAAATCAACTTTAGAGATGGTACTTCCGAGTTTCTCATAGATTAATTCCAAAATCATGATCGATTCAAAAGAACAAGTTTTAAAATAATAAAAATAAGTGAAAAGTTTACAAATTTTAATGGGCAAGTTAGGACTAAAACATTTACCCAGTAAATTTATTTCAAAATTGAAACAAATGAGTTTTTAACATGTTAGAAGAATTTTTTTTTTCAATTAAAACGTTTTATCATTTTAAAACTTTATTTTTGGAATTTAAATGATAAATCATTTTCATAACAGCATTTTTGGTGTCAATGTTTTTATGACTGATAAGGAAGATTTTGGCGTCCTGAACTCGAACATTTTGTCTAATTTTCAATCACCTTTAGTTTTGGCCATATCGATTTAAAAAATTAAAAATTGAATCAGCTCATTGATATTTGATGCACCAATAAACCTAAATGAAAGACAAAAGCTGATTCTGAATGTGTTTATTATTCTTCATTTAGTAAAAGAATATTATTTCGCCTATAGATATTCTAATTTCAGCAATGCAATGACCTGACTTTTATGTAGATTGAAAAAAAAAACCTAAATTTCAATTTGGTTTAAATGTTTGGTCAAATTTTCCGACCTTTACAGAATATCAAAAAGTAAACAAAATGAAAACTTCTATAATTTTTATCGCAAGAGTCAAAATTATGTGCGTCTTTGGAAAATTTGTTCATCTATTTAAAATCCTTATTTTCAAAATTTATGTAATGTTTTGCAGTTTTTTTTTCAAAAAATTCCTGTAATATCTTAAATTATTTATACCTAGTTTCCAAAGTTATTTTAAAAACAAAAGCTGATAGAAAATAAATTGGACTCAGGGCACCAAAATTAATTAAAATAAGCTCTTAAATTCTTTGCACCTCTGAAAATGTTAAATTTGTGGCTTTTTGTTATTTAGAAAACGCTGTTGAATGTGGATTTGACCATTTATAAAAACAGAAAAAAATTGAGGTTGAAATTGGTTTTTCTGAATAATATTTTTTAAAATTTGGAATGAAATTAGTAATAAAGCAATGGATATAAGGTATTGTATTTTTTTGCTCATTCTGTTGACTATCGAAAGAAGTGAACATCTGTCGCATGGCTGAGAATTTTTTGATGTGTTAAAAAAGGATTTGATGAATTATAGATAACCTTTTCTGAAGATGAGGAGGGAATTTTGAGTGTCAAGAAGTAAATTTAAATACAAAAGGTTTGTAGAATTGCAATTCGAGGTTAACAATTAGAAATAAATTTCAATTTTTGGACCCTGCCTAGTGTCGTTAAATGATATGTTTGAACCTCAAGTGATAAAAGACTGAATTCCGCAAGTTCCGAAAAGTAAATTTTCCTACATTATTGTTTACGCTTATTTTTGAACAGCTTTTGAAATCAAGTAATTTTCCGTTACTCTACCAGATTAACAATTCATATCTCTGTTATCAAACGCACGAAATAAAATTGGTCGTTGAAGAAGACTGATCCCAAACTTTTGGCTGATACACCATGCTGTGAGGTGATTCCAAACTTTTGTACGCTAACTTAAGGAGCTATTTTATTTATTTTTAGTACGTTGCCATTTTTGTTTGCAAAAAAATCAACTCATTTGTTTTGAAAAGTAAGGAATAAGGAGTAGAGAGCAAGTTGAATTTTGAAATTTGGTGAGATGATCGGGATTAAAATTTCAGTGTTGTTATTGGGAATTGTTCTAACTTTAAGCTGAGTTTAAGTCATATTAAGTTAACTTGTACATTTTTCCAAAAACATACGAAAAAGGTTTTGCTCAAGATCTTTCGAATGAGATCATAAGAATTGCAATTTGTCATAAAATGGCTGAGTTACGGCCGAACAAAGTTTTCATGTTTTAAGGGGGTGATCCCATACTTATGGATGGCAGTGTATATAGATTGAGAATTGCTGATTAGGCCACTAAATCAAAATATTCATTTTAATAGTAAAATGTTAATCAGCTATTCCATTTTGTTGGTATCATTTAGAACAATCTTCATGGCAGTAGAAAAAAAGTTTGTTTAGGTCAATAAAGTTGAATAATTAACGTACAAGACACAGGTTTACTGCTCTTACTAACCTTCTCGAATATTTTATTTTTTAAAGAAACACATTGACAACGGACAGGCTGTCATAAGTCTACTTGAACAACCATTATCTACATCCATTTTTGAATAATTTTTATCGATTTGATTAAAGTTACGATAACTTTTACCGACAATATGTTAACTTCAACGTTTACGACACCATCTTAAGAGGAATATCCTATTATCCTTGACTTCATCCGATGGAATATTGAAAACGTCGCCGTGTAATAATTTCCGTCCTCATTCCACTTCTGGATATTTTTTTTCTCTTTCGTCCCCGCACCACAGTCCGTTATTATTTATAATGATACGTGGCACACAAAATGTCAGCACATAAAACAGTGCGGAGCTCCAGGGCGCGTGCTACATATTAGGTACCATCGTATAGAGGATGCAACACAACGTGCTCTAGTCTCTGGAGCCACTATAGCGAAGCCAGCGAAATCCATCCCGTCGAGCGCCAAATGGCGAATAAATATTTCGATTCGCTAGCGCTGCAGGACGTACCTTCATAAAAATGAGCTATTAGAAACGCATCAATGTCATTTTGACTTCGTCGATATATTGACAGTGCTCCGATCTCATAGGTTTCCATTTTTCTTTCTACGGATTTTCCTCCAACGAAGTGTATCCAAAATGAACACCCTCAGGGACTGTTGCTAAGCTACGTCCCCCAGATTCCGTGTTGGGTCTTACAGAAAAGCTCCATTTCATCATCAGACCTCTCGCTCGACAGAACTAAATCCAGACCAAGCGTGTGTTTGATGAATTATTAAAACACCACGGCCACGATGATGTCACTCTGTTCCTTTTTTTCTTCCAAGCTATTACAAGTTCTTCTTATACGAGCTGCTAAGTTACTTCGCGCCATCGTATTTATTGGATCATTTACTATTAATGCTCGACTAGCGAATATATCGACATGATACACATACATATATTGGAACACAAGATTGCGGCGATACCGGCTATAATTCGAGGATAGCCCAGCTGGAAAATTGCCCATATTAGATTGCGTATTAATCATCTCCGAGGAAACTTTGGCATCGAGTGCTAATCTGAGGCGTCGTCTCGCCAAAAGCCTCCACACCATCGTACTTTTTTCATCTTTGTCATCGTGATATTCTTAGCCGGTCAGCCGGCAAATGTTTGACTAGGGTTCAAATACAATCCGAACTTGCTCTCGGAAAACGGAAATGTACCAATACTTGTCAGAAAGATTTCTTCCTTCGAGAGTATGAATTAATTATGCCGCAGCAAACGATCGAGTGAATTGATAATCTGCAGACGGATGAATGGAGTTGGTACTTGAGTGAATGTGCCTGCAAACAAAAAATTAGGAAAGTTGGATGGCAAGACATCTCAATTGAGCGCAAAATTTTAATTTTCGTAAACCAAAAACAGTTCCATTCTGTGAAAGTTGAGCTTGATTTTGTAAAATTTATAAACTTTGTAAATTTTGTAAGTTTTGTAAATTTTGTAAATTATATGAATTTTGTAAACTTTAAACAATTTTCTAATCTTTCTAATTTTTTTAAATTTTCTAGATTTTCTAAATTTAAAGAATTTATCCAATTTTTTTAAATTTTGTAAATTTTGTAAGTTTTGTAAATTTTGTAAGTTTTGTAAATTTTGTAAATTTTGTAAATTTTGTAAATTTTGTAAATTTTGTAAATTTTGTAAATTTTGTAAATTTTGTAAATTTTGTAAATTTTGTAAATTTTAAAAATTTTGAAAATTTTGTATATTTTAAAAATTTTTAAAATTTTGTAAATTTTGTAAATTTTGTAAATTTTGTAAATTTTGTAAATTTTGAAAATTTTGTAAATTTTGTAAATTTTGTAAATTTTGAAAATTTTGTAAATTTTGTAAATTTTGTAAATTTTGTAAATTTTGTAAATTTTGTAAATTTTGGAAATTTTGTAAATTTTGTAAATTTTGTAAATTTTGTAAATTTTGTAAATTTTGTAAATTTTGTAAATTTTGTAAATTTTGTAAATTTTGTAAATTTTGTAAATTTTGTAAATTTTGTAAATTTTGTAAATTTTGTAAATTTTGTAAATTTTGTAAATTTTGTAAATTTTGTAAATTTTGTAAATTTTGTAAATTTTGTAAATTTTGTAAATTTTGTAAATTTTGTAAATTTTGTAAATTTTGTAAATTTTGTAAATTTTGTAAATTTTGTAAATTTTGTAAATTTTGTAAATTTTGTAAATTTTGTAAATTTTGTAAATTTTGTAAATTTTGTAAATTTTGTAAATTTTGTAAATTTTGTAAATTTTGTAAATTTTGTAAATTTTGTAAATTTTGTAAATTTTGTAAATTTTGTAAATTTTGTAAATTTTGTAAATTTTGTAAATTTTGTAAATTTTGTAAATTTTGTAAATTTTGTAAATTTTGTAAATTTTATAAATTTTGTAAATTTTTTAAATTTTGTAAATTTTGTAAATTTTGTAAATTTTGTAAATTTTGTAAATTTTGTAAATTTTGTAAATTTTGTAAATTTTGTAAATTTTGTAAATTTTGTAAATTTTGTTAAGTTGGAAATTTTGAAAACTTTGAAAAAAATTTATATTTTTTTTTCAATTTTGTCATTTTTGTCAGTTTTGCAATTTTTTTCAGTTTTGAAATTTTGGAAATTTTTGTCATTTTTGTCATTTTTGTCATTTGTCATTTTTGTCATTTTTGTCATTTTTGTCATTTTTGTCATTTTTGTCATTTTTGTCATTTTTGTCATTTTTGTCATTTTTGTCATTTTTGTCATTTTTGTCATTTTTGTCATTTTTGTCATTTTTGTCATTTTTGTCATTTTTGTCATTTTTGTCATTTTTGTCATTTTTGTCATTTTTGTCATTTTTGTCATTTTTGTCATTTTTGTCATTTTTGTCATTTTTGTCATTTTTGTCATTTTTGTCATTTTTGTCATTTTTGTCATTTTTGTCATTTTTGTCATTTTTGTCATTTTTGTCATTTTTGTCATTTTTGTCATTTTTGTCATTTTTGTCATTTTTGTCATTTTTGTCATTTTTGTCATTTTTGTCATTTTTGTCATTTTTGTCATTTTTGTCATTTTTGTCATTTGTCATTTTTGTCATTTTTGTCATTTTTGTCATTTTTGTCATTTTTGTCATTTTTGTCATTTTTGTCATTTTTGTCATTTTTGTCATTTTTGTCATTTTTGTCATTTTTGTCATTTTTGTCATTTTTGTCATTTTTGTCATTTTTGTCATTTTTGTCATTTTTGTCATTTTTGTCATTTTTGTCATTTTTGTCATTTTTGTCATTTTTGTCATTTTTGTCATTTTTGTCATTTTTGTCATTTTTGTCATTTTTGTCATTTTTGTCATTTTTGTCATTTTTGTCATTTTTGTCATTTTTGTCATTTTTGTCATTTTTGTCATTTTTGTCATTTTTGTCATTTTTGTCATTTTTGTCATTTTTGTCATTTTTGTCATTTTTGTCATTTTTGTCATTTTTGTCATTTTTGTCATTTTTGTCATTTTTGTCATTTTTGTCATTTTTGTCATTTTTTGATATTTTTATCATTTTTGTGACTTTGGTTTTTTTTGCATTTTTGTGACTATTGTTTGTTTTTTTTTTTTTTGTCATTTTTGTGATCTATGAGGTTTTTGTCATTTTTGTTACTTTTGTCGTTTTTGACAGTTTTGTTATTTTTCTCTATTTTTTAATTCTAGTGAATTTTTTTTCCCTTTTTTTCTTAATTAAATTTTTCCAAAAATTTTTCTTCTGTCACAAAAATCTAATTCTATTGGAATGAGTTTCAATTAGACAAGAATTTCCTCTGGTAGAAAATGTGCGGCCTTAAGGGTTAAAATTCATTTTTATCATTAATGATGATCAACTTTATCAGAAAACTAGCTGATCCCATACGAACTCCGTTTCGCTTTCAATTTAGAATATGTCATGAACAGTTTGAATGAATGCCAATTGCCAGGCATTTTTCAGATGCATTTCTGAATGCAAAAATGTTGAACACGTAATACCCCGTATATGAATTTTCGTCTCGATGCGATACACACTCACGTAATTATTGATAAAACAAATATAACAGTTAATATAGAAGACTTCCTTTTTGTCGTTTGATTCAAATTTTGAAATCAGAAATTAATTGACCGTTCCTAGTCCGTGTGTAAATTTTGACTCGATCGTTGTATAAAAACGGAACTTTTGTCAAAAAATTAAACTTCTTTCAGTGACTTTGATATCTGAAATCGATTGCCCATCCCTCAAAACTCCCGTATGCAAATTTTAAACCAATCCATTGCATAATAACGTCAATATCTTAAAAAAAGAAACTGTGAATAGTTAATATGGACGACCCTTTTGGCCGACGCCTCACCCAAAATTGGATAATTGTAATCAATTGTTCGTCCTTGATAATTTCTATGTGCAAATTTTCATCTCAATCCGATGTACCTATAATAACGTCAATATCGCAAAAATACAAACAGTTAATATGAACGACCCCTTTGGCTGGCCCCTTGCACAAAATTTGATACCGGCCTCAATGGCCTGTCCTTAAAAATATCAGAGCGCAAATTGTCATCTCAATCTGATGTATAATATCGTCAATATCACAAAAATATTTAAATTTTAATATGGACGACCCCTTTTTCCGACCCCTGACCCAAAATTCAATACCTGAAATCAATTTCCCATTTCTCAAAACCCCCATGTGCAAATTTTCATCACAATCCGAAGAAACATAACTTCAATAATGTGAAAACAATATTTGTCTTGGATGGACGACCCCCTTTAAAAGGGGTCATCCGAAAATCTAAAAACATTTTTCATCATTCCTGGTCCTAATGAACACCCATGCCAAATTTCAGCTCTCTAGCTCTTAAGGCGGCTGAGTCTATAGAGGACAAACAAACAAACAAACAAACAAACAAACAAACAAACATACAGAAATTGCTTTTTATATATATAGATATTATTAAAAACAACTTTCAAATCATGTTGAAGAAAAACAGCCTAAAAAAATAATGAAAAGATTCTTCATATTTTTTCTAACTTTGGCTCGTCCCATGACGACGGTTACAAAATTGGATTTCCTGAAGTGTGCTCCTGGATATATGTATGTTCTCCTCCATCCGAATTTAATAACAATTCGAGCAGCGGAGCATTTTTATGGTTCCAAAATTGAGGACTCAAAAACACAATATATTGAACCAGTAGACAGCTAAGTTAATCAAAAGTATATGTATAACTCTCGGGGTTACTCCATGTGAGCATCTGCTTGGGTTCTGTATCTGGTTTTCCAGATTCACAGGAAAACAACTCCACCACCATCATACCTGCCAAAAGCGGCACTTACAGAGACTTCGGGAAAACATTCCATAAAGGGTGAATTTTCCAGGTACGAAAATGGAAACAATTCGGAGGAAAATGTTGAAGACCCTTCTTTGCCACCCCCCTCATTTCATTTCGGTGCTTTGCTGGCAAGAGGGCGTAAACAAAGCTGTTCCGGTTTCTTAGAAGCTGATTATTAAATTATTTTTGAGATCCCGATCCCGGAGCAAACCGCAACTGTCTCAACCAACTCCCGGGCAAAATCCCAGGGTTGTTGTCACCAGAATTTAGCAGACCGGGATGGAAATTCTAGAAACGATGATGGGATGGGAAATATCGAAGCGGCGAAAATTGTTCCAGAATTCCAAACACATTTATTGGGGAGAGCAACCGGGAGGAAACCGTCAGACACCATTGCCTATCAGTGACCGGAAACGGATGCAAAATGTTTCATGACAAACCGCCCCCCCCCCCCCCTCCCCCCCCCTTCACTTTCAACTTGTGAAGATTTGATAGCGTCTTGGTCTTCAGTGTTCGTGGTTTGGTAACAAAATAAAGTTCAACATTCAAATCGCCGATAGCAGATAATTTTATCTTGTATTTACTATAAGGCTTTGGCTTTCGTGGTAAGAAAACATATCGTTTAAACACTGATAAGGTTTAAATAAGAACTACCTGAACAAAATGAACACAATTTGACATTAGAATGGGGGCAATGCATTGGGAAAGAAATTGAGAAAAAAAACAAACAACTCGTGCCAAAACAAATTTCGTCGAACATACACGCCAAAAACATTTTACTCATAGTGGAATAAAATTAAATCAATAATGTTATTTAAATTTTAATTATCCTTTCGAAAAAGTGGAAACAACCAAAATGGTAAAAAGGAAGCAATAATGTTTACAAATACCAAAAGCAAAGTTGAAGAAATAAAAATTTTCAAATTTGTACAGAAATTGAGTGCGGAGGTGTGGAAAAGTAAAAAAGTAGTGAAGAGGGCAGTTGGAGTAGGTAATGGAAAATTCAAGCAAGTTAAGAGGACAGCTTGAAAGTGTAGCACAAAGCGAGTTGAGAGGACAGTTTTGGAAAAAAAAACATCATACGAGTTGAGAGGACAGCTTGAAAGTGAAACACAAAGCGAGTTGAGATTACATCTATGGAAAAAAATGCAATTCAAGCGAGTGAGAGGACAGCTTGGAATTGCAACACAATGTGAGTTGAGATGACAGCTTTGGAATAAATACAATTCAAGCCGGTTGAGAGGACAGCTTGGAATTATAATAAAAGGCGAGTTAAGAGGACATCTTTGAAATAAAAAAAATTAAGCAAGTTGAGAAGGACAGATTTGGAAAACAAATACAATTCAAGCGAATTGAGAGGACAGCTCGGAATTGTAATAAAATACGAGTTGAGGGAACAGCTTTGGAAAAAATGCAATTCAAGCGAGTTGAGAGAACAGCTTGGAATCGTAATACAATGCGAGTTGAAAGAACAGCTTTGAAAAAAGCTTTGAAGAAAAGCAGGTCAAGCGAGTTGAGAAGGACACCTTTGAAAAAAAATACACAATTCAAGTGAGTTGAGAGGACAGCTTAGAGTTGTAATGAAAAGTGAGTTGAGAGGTCATCTTTGGAAAAAAAAAATGAAATTCAAGCGAGTTAAGAGAACATCTTGGAATTGTAATAAATGGCGAGTTAGGAGGACAGCTTTGGAAAAAAATCAATTCAAGTGAGTTGAAAGGACATCTTTGAAAAAAAAACAAATCTGGCTAGTTGAGAGGACATCTTTGAAAAAAAATGCAGTTCAAGTGAGTTGAGAGAACTGCTTTGGAAAAATGCAAATCAAGCGAGTTGAGAAGACAGCTTTGGAAAAAAATGCACAGCTTGGAATTATAATAAATGGCGAGGACAGCTTTGGAAAAAAAATCAATTCAAGTGAGTTGAGAAGACATCTTTGAGAAAAAAAAAACAAATCAAGCTAGTTGAGAGGACATCTTCGGAAAAAAATGCAGTTCAAGCGAGTTGAGAGGACTGCTTTGGAAAAATGCAATTCAAGCGAGTTGAGAAAACTGCTTTGGAAAAAATACAATTCAAGCGTGTTGAGAAGACAGCTTTGGAAAAAAATACACAGCTTGGAATTGTAATAATTGGCGAGTTGAGAGGACAGCTTTGGAAAAAATTCAATTCAAATAAGTTGAGAGGAAAGCATTGAAAAAAAAAAAACAAATCAAGCTAGTTGAGAGGACATCTTTGAAAAAAAATGCAGTTCAAGCGAGTTGAGAGGACTGCTTTGGAAGAATGCAATTCAAGCGAGTTGATGCGACAGCTTGGAATTGTAACACAAAGCGAATTGAGAGGACAGCATTGGAGAAAAACGCAATTCAAGCGAGTTGAGAAGACAGCTTTGGAAAAAATACACAGCTTGGAATTGTAATAAATGGCGAGTTGAGAGGACAGCTTTGGAAAAAATTCAATTCAAGTGAGTTGAGAGAACAGCTTGGAATTTTACCACAATGCGAGTTGATAGGACAGCTTCGGAAAAAAATAAAATTCAAGCGAGTTGAGAGAACAGCTTGGAATTGTAACACAAAGCAAGTTGAGAGGACAACTTTGGAAAAAAAAGAAAATCAAGCGAGTTGAGAGGACAGCTTGGAATTGTAATAAAAGGCGGGTTGAGAGAACAGCTTTGGAAAAAATTCAATTCAAGCGAGTTGAGAGAACAGCTTGGAATTGTAACACAAAGCGAGTTGTGAAATCAGCTTTGAGAAAAGTAGTTAGGGTAAAAATTTAAAGGAATTAATTTAGAAAAGCCTGTTAAGCTTTGGGAAAATGAAATCATGGGAATTGAGAGAAAAACTTGGATTTTTACACAAAGCGTTTTAAAAGGACAGAAATCTTAATCTTGAAAGGATAACTTGGAAACAGCTTTGAAAAAAATGTGAAAATTTCGCATTTAAACTAGCTTAGCGTAAAACACTTTGAAATAAAATTGAATATTCGGACAGGCAAGCGGGTGGAGACCTTTTAAAATTGTTAAAAATAAGAAGAGAGCACATTTATTTTCACTTTGAGATAATCGAAACCATGTTGGATTCTAAATTATTGATTGAAAATGAAAAAAAAAAAAACAAATTCTAATTTCTATGGGACAGGGAGAGGAAGTGTGAATGGATTATATCCAGACAATATGTTTGGAGGTTTGATGCTCCACCTAGATCGTGTAACGTCGGCGAATCCGTGAATGGATAAGCGACGTGCAACAGATTCAATAGCGCAGCGTTTCAATGGTGTTTTCCGCGGTAACTTGTAGAGTGACAGCATCCGGGGTGTTCTTGTCGAAATCTGCTACAAAAAATCGGTTGACACAAACCAATTTCATTTAAATCATGGGTGGCCAAACCATAGCCCGCGGGCCACATTTGGCCCGCGGCTGTCTTTTAATGGCCCGCGAAGTTGTTTTTGAAATAACCATGTTCTAAGAATTGAATGTTTTTCTTGGTTTATGTCATTTGAAAAAAAATGTTCCTAAATTTACATCAAATGAAAGTCGAAGAAATCTCCTTTATTTGATATGATGTTATTCTACAAAAGGAATACCGTCACTGAATGAAGGATCAATTACAATTTCAATTTACCAAATTTCAAATTAAAATTCTCTAAATTGATAACATTTGGCACATTGACATATAAACAGCATTTTTTATGCCTATTTAAAAAGATTTTTGCCTCCTGAATCCAAATCATTTGTCAGATTTTATCCATCACCTCAAGATTTAGTGATATATCGTGTGGAAATTCCAAAATTGATCAGTTTTAAGTAAATTTGATTATCTTATTATCTTATTAATAATCAAATTCAGATCTGGCCTAGTTATTCATTTAAGAGATACAACGCTAAAAAAAATTGAATCCTTTAATTTTTAGGACTTGGAATAGGTAAGATTACAACTATCTCTAATATCATTCAAGAAAGTCTCT
Source organism: Uranotaenia lowii (assembly GCF_029784155.1). Classification (NCBI taxonomy): domain Eukaryota; kingdom Metazoa; phylum Arthropoda; class Insecta; order Diptera; family Culicidae; genus Uranotaenia; species Uranotaenia lowii. The sequence continues at coordinate 369,194,246 of NC_073692.1, read as the reverse complement.
GAGAATTTGATATTGAAGATTCTATCTCATTTAACGAAACTGTTGAAGATTTTGACACGATCCGATTTACGCTTAAAAAAAATATCAAAGATTCAAATTGGTTTAAATATTTTTCAAAATTTCGTCTATTTTCTCGTATTTTTTGCAGAATTGTGAAGAATTTTCGGAAATAAAACTACTTTTACTTTTTTCTCAGAAGTCAAAATTATACATAATCTTCTGAAAAGTTGTTCTTTGAATTAAAACCTTTGTTTTCAAAATCTTTTAAATGTTCTATTATTTTGCCAAAAAAGTGCACAAATCTATTTAACGATTTTTTACCTATTTTCAAAAGTTAATTCGAAAACTGGTGCTGATAAAAAAATATTTTAACAGCATTGGAATCATCGGCCCCATATAAGCCTAATTTTGCTTAAAAATTCTTTGTTCTTCGGAAAAATTTAAATTATGTTACCTTGTGTTATCTGCGTTATCACATATATGACATATTGTCCGAGTGTTTTTGGTAATTTAATACCATTGGCTTTTGAAGTGGTCTCCACAGTTGTTTGAGCGTTGTGAGCTTTCGAGAGGACTCTACTTTAAATTGTGGGGACGTTGGAGGGCCTTAACAGATCATATCAAATTTTAAAAATTCTCCTAACCACATTAAATTATAATCAATTAAATCATTATCACAATCAAATAATCAATATTTTAACAACTTTTTCAACTATTCGTAAAGATTTTTTTTAATCATTGAATATCCATCAAAATTTAACAACGTTTGCTTTTTATTAAAAAAAACTCGAAATTTTGGTATGTAAGTAACACAAATTTGATATTTTCTGCATAACTTCCATAATAAAACTTACAATTATGAAAATGAAACCAAATTTAAATAGCTTAGTATTGGTAACGTGCTCTTAACAACTTTATTGAATTTACAGTAGGTTGCAGGATTGCCAACATTTATTTTCAAAAATCAGGGAACTGGCGAAATAAAAATCGGGCAAAATCAGGCTACGTAAAGTAACGGAAATTTCACTCAAAGTGATGACCTTCTTTTTGGTCATCGCTCCAATTATCACTCTAATATGTGTTGTGAGCCTACTTGGCTTATCAGGTTATCAGGCAGAGCCTCGAAAAATCAGGCAATGCCTGAAAAATCAGGCACATTGGCATCTCTGGTAGGTTGACATTTGTGTCGATGTATTGGTAAATCTTTCAAAAGAACGACTTATTAGTATTTTTGAAAGAAAAAAATTTTTTTTGTCCCAAACTATTTCATTATAAAAAGGTGCAATGGTTATAAATAACCGAATGTTTTTTCATTATACACATCAAAAATCAAAATTTGATATCATGTAAAATTCCACAATAATTGTGCAATATGTGCAAATTAAAAATGGTAAATTTCTTGATTCAACTTGAAAGAATTCAGGAGGTCAGAAAATCAATATTTTTATGTCATAACCAGATCACGTACATTTTTATAAATCTTTAAAATGCCTAGAGCTTAGAACGATAGAATTTTTCAACAATTCCATTCCATGTAGTATTTTGAACTTAAAAACTTTGGAAATGGGTGACGATTTGGCATTTATGGGAGAAATAATGGTGGTTTTCAATCGCTCGAAAGAATTCGTAAAAAAAAATGCAAGGAAAAACATCCTTACTAAGATGAATATGTATTTGAGGTAACCCGGGCATACTCAGAAATTTTTAGCGTATTCTGTTTCTTTTTTAATATTGAAGAATAATAAGTTTTATGGCCCGCGAGCATATCTCATTTCTAAAATTTGGCCCGCCTGTTGGAAATGTTGGCCACCCATGATTTAAATTGTTCCACATTTGTTATAACGATGTCGTACTACACATTGATTTTGCATGGCAGCCCTCGGTTCTGGCCCATTAGGTGAAATGAATTTTCTCACCATGCCTTAGCTTGCATGTGTGTCAATTTTCAATAAAATCATCAAACAAAAGTATGAGTTCAATCGTTAATTCTATTAATTTATTATTGGAGCCCCCTATTTAAAAAACAAAAGGAGTCATTATGCACAATAAATCAACAAATTATGGCAAATTATGCTTCTGATCTAATTTTAAACAAAACCACTCGAAAATCGTTCGAGTTGTTTCATACTTTATGTTGATTTTATATGGGAGCCCTTCCTCCATAAAACGTGAGTTGCTTAAAACTTGTATACTTTTAAAAACTAAACTATTAAATAAAACCTTCGGTTACCAAATTTTAAGTCATATTGATCACTTGTTTCGAAGCTATGGGGGCACGAAAAAAAATCGCTATTTATAAGATGCTTAAGGTCATAGTTTTATCTGGCTCTTCCACATAAAAAAAGAATTTTTCATCAAATATCATTAAGTCACTCAAACGCAACCAATTTGCAAATCATAGCTAACGGGATATCATGGGCCTCAACACTATGTGGTGTTTTTTTCGCCACCTTTATTTTGGTGTTTTTATACCCATTCATTACTTAAAATACGATTTCCATGGCAGTAAAGTTTTCTTATGCCAAATGAAGCGTCATGGATTTTTTTTCCAAAATTTTCACGAGTCAGGTTTTTGAAACTGTTCGATCATACACAACTCTCTTTTTCTATTTCCTTGCTTTAATATAACTAAATGAATTATGAAAATGCGGTTTTGAGTCATCTTATTAACTTTGCATGTTATTCTGCCATTTTGGGTGAAGTGGTTCACAACTACCCACCATTTTTTAAAATGAAAAAAAAAACACTTTTTTGAAAACAATCAGAACAAGGGGAAATAAATTTATTAAAAATTTATATCATTTCCAAATGATACGTTAGAAATGTAGGGAACCATACTATTTATCGTTTTCATTTATCTTATATAATGAAGAAGTTAGGAAGCAAAGACAAAAAGTGGCCCAAAATACCCCCCAATCCCCTACTTTCGGATCTAATATTATTCAATACCCTTTCAGAACTTTTCCGTTTCACTCCAATAAATCATATTTCAATCTTTATCACTAACTGAATGATTTTCTTTGTCTCTTTTTTTTTCTATTTCAGACTGTCTCGGTGACGGTGTCGGTGCTAACGTTGACATTCATCTCGATCGACCGGTGGTACGCCATTTGCTTTCCACTGCGCTACAAACCTCGGCCAGAACGAGCCTGGCGGTCCATCGCCGTTATCTGGCTTATCGGGTTCCTATCAGGTACGTTGTAGCTACATCTTATATATAAAAATGGAGGCGCTATCTTTGTGATAACATCACGTATGAACGGGCGGTCGGAATGAAGTGAAACTTGGTATCCGAGGGTTTTTGGGGCCAGAGATGGTTTGTATAATAGTTTCAAAAATCTCACTATTTATAGAAGGGGGGCTCCCATACAAAATCAAATTGAAACGGGACATAACTTGAACAATTTAAATGCGATTTTCATAAAAATTGGTTCACGAGATCGAAAAGACACAAGAAGTTGATTCATTATGCAGACTGCAATTGCTCGCTTTTAAAACGTGGGGCTCCCTTAAAACAATGTGAAAAAATTTGAAAAAATATATACAACCCATACAATTCACATGGGATATTCATGAAATTGTGTACACATGCATGTTTTGATGTGGAAAAACAATCTATTTTACTAAATAACACATCCTACCTTTATAACCAGAGGCTCCCATACAAAATAAACGTGAGTTATAACATAACTTAAACAATTGCCAAGCGATTTTGCTTAAACGAGCCAGGCAGCCATGTTTTGACAGTAAAATATGATTTATTGTAATAAATAACGCTTTCTCCATAAACCCCCCCCCCCCCCCCCCCACCATTTTTGAACTAAAGGTGAGAGGAGGGGAGAGAAGTCTTATATATAAAAATGGAGGCGTTTTCTTCGTAACAACATCACGTATGAATGGTCGGTCGGAATGAAGTGAAATTTGGTATCCGAGGGTTTTTTGGGTCAGAGATGGTTTGTATAATAGTTTCAAGAATCTCACTTTTTATGGAAGGGGGGTCCCCATACAAAATTATCTCTTTTCCTCATATTATATATAAAAATGGAGGCGTTTTCTTTGTAACACCATCACGTATGAATGGTCGGTCAGAATGAAGTGAAATTTGGTATCCGAGGGTTTTTCCGGTCAGAAATGGTTTGTATAATAGTTTCAAGAATCTCACTTTTTAAGGAAAGGGGCTCCTATACAAAATCAACTTGAAACGGGACAAAACTCGAACAACTTGAAGACGATTTTCATGAAAACCGATTCACGAGCACAAAGAAGTTAAAGAACTCCAAACATTTTCCAACGATTTATTAAGCAACGGGTAAAACGAAGTTTACCGGGTCAGCTAGTATATGTATAATATAGACGACCGAGACAGTGAGAAAGTAAACGGAAGTGCTGTCCCTTTCCTTTTAACTTTCTCCACCCGATGATACCCTCTAAAGTTCCAACAATACCAATCACCCAACGTTATTTTTGCTAAATGTGTCTCCAATGGTTCTTCCACTAGAAATATATCGCTAGACGTAGGTCTATCGGCAAACGACAAGTCTCGCTCGGAACGACGAACGTCAATGGTGGTAAAAGTTTCGTTCGCTTGGACGCCCATTGTTCGATTCTTGTGCGCTTCGTTCGGGTTCATTCAGTTAGTCAGCTAGTCAGTCAGTCAGCCAGGCTGGGGTCAGGGCCAGGGTTAAGGTCTGTGGGACAGATTCAGAGAATGTGGGCGGATAGAATCTGCGTCCCGTAGACATGAGATACCTACTAACTCTGGTTGAATGGGCGCTCGTTACATAGTGATGACATAAAAGCTCGTCGAATGCTTATGAATAAAGGGGATAATTATGCGCGTCACGGAAAAGGGATCGTCCAAAACAGATAAATAACAATCGATTAGAATAACAAAGCAAAAACACAAAATTTGAGCAACAAAATCGTTTCGTTGGTGTTGTTGGAGTGATCCAAAAAATGTTATGATATTTGATATCTTATTGTTAGTTGATCTATCAGAAGTAAATTTTCGAATAACAGTTCAAACTGATTACTTCAGAGAACTGCTAAATGACGTTTAAATTATTGTGAAATATTGGGGCTGCTTATATTATCCTTAATCCCTTATGTTTAAGAAGATATCTGAAAATTAAAAATAAAGATAAATTGACCCAATAAATCGGTTAATTGTAGATGGGGAAAAATGGATTCGTTATCACTTTCAATCTCGCTACACTCATTTTTGACGGTCGCCATAGAAATGCAAGAGTTCTTTATTTTCACTAATATTTTCCTAAGAAATTGGACTTAAATTTAATTTAAATTTCAGATTGATTGAAAGGTTTTTGCTGTTTATCTGGATTTTGTTTTTCTAAAGAAAGAAAAACATCCTTTAACCCTTACCCGTCCCAGACATTTTTACCCGTAAGAGTTCCTGAAGTGCAATTTGACACTCATGCCTAAACCGCTATATCTATATTTTTTTTTAACTGATTTTTACAAAATTTATATTTCTAAAATCTCATAATTTTATTTTTTTTATTATCGTCTTTGGTTGAATTACCGTCCAGACTAATAGCTTAAATCTAAGAAATTCTGCTAAGTGCTCATTTAAACCTACGTTTACACATATTAAAATCAAACAAGTGACACACTGAGTTAAAACGTTCACAACACTTGTCAATAGGATGATTTCTGCCATATGCGGTACGATGATAGGGTATCCAAAGAAACTGGCGTTGTCGAAGTGACCTTGTAGGTACGTAGATATTGACACGTTGAAGTATGTACGGGGAGTCGACACGGCGAGTCAAGGTATTAAAAATGAAAACTTGCTGCAATTCGATACGACGCTTTTCAAGTGTGGTTAAGGATATCAGGGCACATCTTTGTTCGTACGGCGGAAAATGTTACCGAATTAGTATTCTCGAACTACAATGTGCTTTATCGCTTACAGTATAGTTTCAGATATGGGTGACGCACTCTGATTGCTGTTAGTGAACTGGTCGATACAATAGTTTGTAACGGTTCACGAAATAAGTTGTTCACGAAATAATCCCTCATGGAAGGAATATACACGCATAGAACTCTGTGTAAAAAATATCCAGAAAGCGAAAAATATGGAAAACTTTCGGTATAATGGAAAACCCTCCAAAGGCGATAAAATAACTTATCGTTATTTAGTCAGCCGCTCAGGTTACTCATGGCGGGTTTTCTAAGGGAAAATAGCGGGGAAGTTTACCTGGAAGGAAGAAGGGAGAATATACCTTCTTATGGACTTTAGTTTTGCTATCGAGAAGTTGAGATTTTGAGAAATCGGATCGTGATATCGGGAAAATTCACCATTTTGGTGGTTGTATTGTCGGCCTCGTGAACCCGGAATTATTTAGCGCGAACGTTCGTTGGAATCAAGAAATTCCGAATACCGGAAACGGAACTGCTATCGACCCCGGTCCGTGGAAACTTAGCCGGAAGTGCCTGTATGCGGAAGGAATTCGATTTGCCGGTAAGTTTTTCTTTTTGACTGTTTCTGGATATATTTTACTTTTACTTTACATAGGCAAATACAAATATTATTTATCGCGATATTTCTTCTTTCTGTGCCGATTTGGTAAGAAACCTCCCCTGAGATCGAGTCCGGGCTTTACAGCGACTTCTGCACATCAATTTCTTTTAATTGTTGGCGCTTAAGTGCTAGAAGTTAGAGTACGCAATAAGTGCTAATAACTTATTCTTTGGGTGAGATCATTAGGTACGTTATTGAAGATTAATCGTCTTTTTTGGTGCATTTGCTTATCAAAGGTATTGCTACGAAATACCCGGATAAGAAGACCACGACAAGTTGAATAAATTGATTGTAAAAATCTTATCGGTGGTTTGTTCCTAAACTTTAAAAAAGCCTTGATCATAATGTTCTTCTCGATAAAATAGAATTCTATGGAATCCGATGCATCGCTTATGATTTCATGCGTAGTTATCAAACAATTTTTCTCTATAGAAGATGCTCAGAGATTTTTGAAGTTGGTGTCCTTTAAGGTAGTAACATCGGACCTCTTTCATTTCTACTATACGTAAATAACTTAAGGGGGGGGGTAGGGTCTAACGGGTATAAAAAAAACACCATTTTCACGATTTTTTTTCTAGAGCTATCGTTCAAACAAATGTATTCAAATTTTTTGCATTATACAAAGCATTGTTAAAAGAACATTTAGTAATTTTTTCGTAGAAAAATATTGAAAAATGAGCCGGTGACGGAGCATTTTCGAGGATGCCTTTTAGAAAACAGGATTTGCGGTGGACACTGTATCTCAGCACAGAATCATCTGAAGTCAAAAAATCGGAGCAAAATATTTTTAATAGATGTTTTTCTGGACCCCAACGTTTTTTTTTAACTTAAAAATATTTTTATGAAATTTTTGTGGCTGTTTGAAGTAAAAACTACGATTTTTCACTTAAAAATCCACCATTTTTCACCTCTAAAATCTCCCCAAAGTAAAAAAATCAAAAAAGAAAAACGTTGGGGTCTGGTATTTTATATGTAGAAAATATGTTCCAAATTTGAAAAGAATCGGATAAGTAGTTTTCAAATGACGATGTCCACGGACTTTAAAAATGTGCTTTCGAGAAAAACGCGTTTGAAGTTTCTGCTCTTGCTTTCTTGCAGTATTAGATAGGAGGAGATAAAGGCCTATAACTTCTACAGTTTTGCTTCAATTGACTTGAAAATTTGACACAACATTCTTGAAATGTTTTGCAATAAGAAAATAAATAATAAAAAAATCGATTTTTTGAAAGTGTTAGACCCTACCCCCCCCTTAAGCAAACTTCCACTTCATGGTTTACTACGTCTTTTTGCGGACGATACGGCTCTCTTTTATCCGGAAAATGTCCACATACCATTATCAAAAATATGGAGAAGGATTTAGTGATCTTACAACAATATTTCTCTGGCAATCTACTTACCCTCAATCTCCCGAAAACAAAATACATTGTATTTTACTCATCCATAATTTGATAGTTGAAAAGTTGTCATAAAAAAAGTTATTTATGTATATCAAATACCTGGGAATCTAACTAGATTAAGCTTTGTTGATTTTGCTCAGTTTTTCTTACATGGCTTCTATTTACAAGGTTTTTAGCCTCTCTCTACCACGGTTATTTTTTCCACAGTTTCCACGAATAAACACCTTATTTGAGAAAAAAGTTTTTCTAGTCCTACATGTAAATTGAGAATTGATTGCGTACTAACCTTTGTGTATTTTGTTTAAAAATTTGATAAACAATTTAAAAATACGTGAAAACTTCCATTTTTTTATACCTAGGACAATTGAGTCAAAAAAGGTTGTGTATAAAGTTAGGCAATTCAATTTAGATTCCGGCGAATTAAGATCTTTAATTATTCGGATGCAACTAACATGATATTTTCTTAATACCAAAGTAATTTTCATGACATTGCATTGGATGAACGTGCTTCAAGAACGCTCAACTTAATCAGAACCTTACTGTAATGCTTAAAACTATTTAGTTCTTTAAAAGTACCTTATAAAAAATGAAAAAGGCTGCTTTATTTAGAACAAGGCGTAATTGAAAAATCAAAAAATGACAAAAATGACAAAAATGACAAAAATGACAAAAATGACAAAAATGACAAAAATGACAAAAATGACAAAAATGACAAAAATGACAAAAATGACAAAAATGACAAAAATGACAAAAATGACAAAAATGACAAAAATGACAAAAATGACAAAAATGACAAAAATGACAAAAATGACAAAAATGACAAAAATGACAAAAATGACAAAAATGACAAAAATGACAAAAATGACAAAAATGACAAAAATGACAAAAATGACAAAAATGACAAAAAATGACAAAAATGACAAAAATGACAAAAATGACAAAAATGACAAAAATGACAAAAATGACAAAAATGACAAAAATGACAAAAAATGACAAAAATGACAAAAATGACAAAAATGACAAAAATGACAAAAATGACAAAAATGACAAAAATGACAAAAATGACAAAAATGACAAAAATGACAAAAATGACAAAAATGACAAAAATGACAAAAATGACAAAAATGACAAAAATGACAAAAATGACAAAAATGACAAAAATGACAAAAATGACAAAAATGACAAAAATGACAAAAATGACAAAAATGACAAAAATGACAAAAATGACAAAAATGACAAAAATGACAAAAATGACAAAAATGACAAAAATGACAAAAATGACAAAAATGACAAAAATGACAAAAATGACAAAAATGACAAAAATGACAAAAATGACAAAAATGACAAAAATGACAAAAATGACAAAAATGACAAAAATGACAAAAATGACAAAAATGACAAAAATGACAAAAATGACAAAAATGACAAAAATGACAAAAATGACAAAAATGACAAAAATGACAAAAATGACAAAAATGACAAAAATGACAAAAATGACAAAAATGACAAAAATGACAAAAATGACAAAAATGACAAAAATGACAAAAATGACAAAAATGACAAAAATGACAAAAATGACAAAAATGACAAAAATGACAAAAATGACAAAAATGACAAAAATGACAAAAATGACAAAAATGACAAAAATGACAAAAATGACAAAAATGACAAAAATGACAAAAATGACAAAAATGACAAAAATGACAAAAATGACAAAAATGACAAAAATGACAAAAATGACAAAAATGACAAAAAATGACAAAAATGACAAAAATGACAAAAATGACAAAAATGACAAAAAATGACAAAAATGACAAAAATGACAAAAATGACAAAAATAACAAAAATGACAAAAATGACAAAAATGACAAAAATGACAAAAATGACAAAAATGACAAAAATGACAAAAATGACAAAAATGACAAAAATGACAAAAATGACAAAAATGACAAAAATGACAAAAATGACAAAAATGACAAAAATGACAAAAATGACAAAAATGACAAAAATGACAAAAATGACAAAAATGACAAAAATGACAAAAATGACAAAAATGACAAAAATGACAAAAATGACAAAAATGACAAAAATGACAAAAATGACAAAAATGACAAAAATGACAAAAATGACAAAAAATGACAAAAATGACAAAAATGACAAAAATGACAAAAATAACAAAAATGACAAAAATGACAAAAATGACAAAAATGACAAAAATGACAAAAATGACAAAAATGACAAAAATGACAAAAATGACAAAAATGACAAAAATGACAAAAATGACAAAAATGACAAAAATGACAAAAATGACAAAAATGACAAAAATGACAAAAATGACAAAAATGACAAAAATGACAAAAATGACAAAAATGACAAAAATGACAAAAATGACAAAAATGACAAAAATGACAAAAATGACAAAAATGACAAAAATGACAAAAATGACAAAAATGACAAAAATGACAAAAATGACAAAATGACAAAATGACAAAATGACAAAAATGACAACAGGGGGCATCCATAAATTACGTAACGCTCCTTGTGAGGAGGGAGTAAGCTCGAGGGTTACGAATTGTGACATAGTGGAGGGGGGGAGGTACGCTCATCGTTACGTAACGATTTTTTTCCTTAAAAATTTCAGTTTACTTAATCGCAGCTATTTTGATTTCATGCCATTTTCGTAGAATGATAAACATTCCAAAATCTGCTTAAAATTTGTAGGCTTCAATATGATTGAAACTGGTATGTTACCTTTCCCCTTTAAAGATTCTGAGATAGACTCCGACAAATGCGGATTGAATATCCGTGAAATAACCGTTGGAAAACCAAATATTAGGTTCATTTACTCCCAAGAACTCAGTTCAACCTTAAGACGGAAATTTTACTGTTTTTTTCTCAATTGATTTAAAAAAAATGCAATATTGATTATTCCGGAGAAAAAAACAAAGTGGAATATATTTTGCATAACAAGTTATACTCCTTAAATAAACTAAAGTAAACAAGGTAGATCATCAGTGAACAAGCACAGAGCAACTCGGATTAAGATAATCAAATTATTTTATCAAAAAGTTATCATTATTGAGTACTAAGAAGCGATTTGGATAGATATAAGTACCGTTTTGTTAAACGTTAAAAAATTATGTTAAAATCTTTATTTGATCTTCGAAAATCAGTATTTAAAAACATTAGAAGATATGGGGGGGATAATTATCAGCGTTACGTAATTTTCGAAGGGGGGTACGTCGTAGCGTTACGATTTGTGACATACGGGGGGAAGGGGGTCAAAAAACTGCATTTTTTGGTTACGTAATTTATGGATGCCGCCTTATGTAACTTTGGAAAAATAGAGGACCCATTTTGATTATTCAACCATAACATTTTTAAACCTCCAAAAAATATTTGGTGGTCTAACTTGAAAACTTCAAGACTGTTCATTTCCAACGACAGTCACTCAACGATCACACGTAAGCAAGGTGATTGTTTTTCCATCAACTTTGTTGTTCCGAAGTGATAAAACGAGAATATTTTAAGCGTAACACAGACCTCTAGCTTGAACCCTTAGTAAGAACAACCTTGGAAGCAGTGCACGACAACAAAAGTATCCGCTGAAAGCCACCCAAAATAGCCACATCATCCCGAGGGCAGGAACGAGAACAAAGTTAATGCCACGTTTATTTAGATGCTCAACACAACAGTTTTACAAAATGGAGCTACTCGTAGAAGCGTGGGAGGTGTGCGGTTGAAAGTGACAACATCTGTCGGATGGAGTTACAAAACAAACTTTTCCACTCCCTGGCTGTTGTATTGTTTGCGTTTTAAGCCACCACGAATAACAATATCGCGCGAAATTTACACCGAACGACGACGACGACGACAACGATGAGACGACTTTGGTTGGGTCAGTGCCCAGATTTATTCGACAAAGTTTTCCAATTTCTGGTTTAGAGTGAAACCATCGAGTTGCTTTTATTTTTCCTTTTTTATATGGAGCAGATCAACGTGTCCTCCGCGTATCAGATATTGAGAAACAAATTTTCGATATCAAGCTTCCATCAACCCGTACTAAAGCAGTGCTACAAATTCCATTCGGCTTATGGCATCTGCATATGGCGTATGACAGTGAAAGTACTATTGGATTCTTCGCGTGACATTTGAAAAATTCGCTGGATTTTCGACTTCTGTGGACTGGAAGCGACAACAGTTGCTACTTTCCTTTCCGATTCGATGGGCCCTTCTCTTTCTCGATGGCTGCTCAGTGGCGCGGCGCAAGTAAATAAGTAAGAGGATTGATTGAATCTGATTCGTTTTCGCGATTTGTACTCTGCTAGTTCAATAAAGTCATTCCCCGTACAAAATTGATAGCTCACTCACAAATCTTGTTCTGATGCTATTTGATTTATTCTGAGAGCTGCCGAAAAGGGGGTTGTTTATATCTTTTGAATGGCGAGTTTGCCGAACGATGAAATGAGCATGAGATCATATCGAAAAGCATTGAAAGGGAGTTGAAGCGGAAAATATTTAGGGCATTCTGTCCATATGCAAATGATGATATGATATTGATTTTTTTTTTCTTGATTTTATGGACTCATTCTAAACTTTTACCCTTATTTTAAAATTTTTTAATGTCAAAAGGACACAAAACTGCTGATCCTATTTGATAAAAAAGGAACATCATATTGTCTTTGTCTTTCATTATATTGAAACTCATTGGATCATTTTATCAAAATAGAATCTGTTGAAACTCACTCGCGACGACCCGATGATGATTACTCCGCGGCGATTAATATAAACTGACGAACCGCGTGGCAAATGTAAACAATAACAGAGAGGCGCAAGTGAGAGAGAAAGTCAATTTGCTATTGTTCTAAAAATCGACGAAGAGTGAATTTGTAGTGTTCACTGGAGTAGATGCCAGGTGAACAGTTAGGAAATCATAAAAGAAGTGTTGCTACTGTAACGGATGGCTTATCTGACATATCAATCACTACTGTAACCTTACTTGATTATATGACTTGACAAAAATAAAGAATATTGTTATCAGTTTCCGATACAAAATAGTAAATATCACTGCGTTTTGATATCACAACAGGTAACGGGCCCAGTGGTTAACTGGCTGTAAATACTTAGTTTTTCTATATTTTTGGATTGCGATGTCGAAACCGAAGTTCGAAGGGTGCATCGCAGTAGGCGGAGCTGGTGGTCAATTAACCTTCGGAGGCCAGCAGCTACCTCATGTCGAAGCTGGTTTGGCGCTACCACACACGGCAGCCGGGTTCACGATGTAGCTGCTATCTGACGGTAAAGTGGAGATATTCGGAGCCTGGAAGATGCGCCTCATGAGACGTTTAGCCAGGCTGAAGCTCTCCCACACCCTGGTTCGGATTCCGACGGAGGAGGTGAACTCGCTGCCGTTGGAAAATGCCGAGGAGGAAGCCACCAGAGCTGTTAGGTTCCAGAGGCGGATGGAACAGGAGGTAGCTGCGATGGACGAGCTAGTGATGGCCATCAACAACGATGTCCGGAACAAAATTGTTGGGTCAACTTTGTGAAGGACGCCTTGGACATCCTCTGCTACTCCTACCTGGTAAAGGGTACGAGCGCGATCTTCGCAATGCGAGGGCGATTGAACATTCTCCATATGAAGAAATTCGACTCACTGTCGTCACTCTTTTATGAGTACGATCTCATCATACGGGAGATGGACCGGATGGGAGCAAACCTGAGCAGAGGCGAGAAGGCAATACCGCCAGGCTACAGCCACATCCAGGGTGCGCTGGCTATTCTTCCGCCAGAGGAGTTCAATTCAAGGTCAATCGTCGATATCAACCGTCTGTTCCTTGATTCTGAGCTCCTCTAAAACACCAGTTCCTCAAACCAACATCGAGGTGAGCCAGAGGTAGCAAACCATGTTTTGCGGACCGCGCCGAAGAAAGGTGACAGTCGGTGCTTCGGGTGCGGCGAGAAGGGTCACTTCAAGTCGCGCTGTCCCAAGCTGAAGGTGGCCAAAAAAAAGTTCCAGGCATGACAAAAGTAGCGCTCACGCAATGTTGGCCCGTGTGAAGCGCAAGCGGTAAGAAGAAGCGTGCGTCCGGGCGATTAGGACTTTTGGTGCAGCTGCCGAACGCGAAGCAGTGGCTAGAACGGTGCGGCTCGTCGTCACCATTCCTGGCGAGGCAGCTAGTGCAGGTCGCAAGCAGCTGGGAGCTAGGTTGTAGGCGTTGCAGCCCCGTATTCGAGCGAAACTTCGAAGGTCGCACCTCCGCAGGCAAGCGGAATTCTCAAGTTGGCTCCTCCGCAGGTTGACGGAACCCGGAAGAAGTCCGTCGGTCAGGCAAAGGTTGCCACCAAGGCCTCTACAAAAGGCGAAAGGAGCGACTCACCACATGGTCTGTGACGAGAGATTAGTGGAGGACATCTCGAAGCTGGCCAAACCGATCGAACTTCCACAGCCAAAACTGGTGAGTCGATGAGGGCTAATAAGAAAGACAATGTACCACTTAAGACCATGGTTAATGGTAAAATAAAGAAGATTAAATTGTATAATGTTCTCTATTATTCCTAAAATAGAGACAAATCTCCTTTCGGTTAGAAAGGCTACCACAAAGGGAAAAATGGTTACTTTTTCTGTTGGTAAGGTCACAATTACAGACTTGAGGGAGGTCAGTAACTGATGGTTTGTATTCCCTGGAATTGGTTTCGGATATTGAAAACTAAAAGGCTTTGCTTGGAAAGAACCGGTTAGGTTTTGATACATGGCATATAAGACTTGGCCATCAAAGTAATGCCGGCGAAACCACACTAATGACACAGAAGATGGCAGAAAGGGGTACATTTTTGCATCGAGACTTCCAACAAAAACGAAGTTCCTGAGTGCTGTTTAGCTGGAAAACAGTCAAGCAAAAGGTTCAAGAGTCTGCAAATACCAAGGTCAAGTAGGCCACTTGAATTAGTGCACTCTGACGTTTGCGGATACATGGAAGAAATCACGTTTGATGGTCATCGATATTTCGTGACATTCACAGATGACTTCTCACATTTTACAGTAATCTACCTAATGAAACGCAAAAGCGAGGTTTTTGAGAAGTTTAAGGAGTTTGAAGCTATGGCAACGGCGCATTTTAATCACAAGTTGGCTAAACTTAGATGCGATAATGGCCGCATGGTTGGACGAGATTTTCAAGAATTTTGCAAGGCAAAAGGCGTCCAGTTGGTTCTAACAGTACCGTATACTCCTCAGCAGAATGGCGTGAGCGAAAGAATCAACAGATCGTTGATGGAGAAAGTACGAGCAATGCTCAACGAATGCGATCTTCCGAAATCGTTATGGAGAGAAGCTGTGTTCTGAGCAGCTTATCTCAAAAATCGAGCGCCCACACGAGTTCTTGTGGATAACAAGACGCCATCGAATGTGGTATGGCAAGAAGCCTGACTTGAGCAATCTACGCATTTTTGGCTGCAATGCATATGCTTTAGTACCTAAAGAGAAGAGGCAGAAATTGGATCCAAAGACAAAGAAACTAATCTTTGCGGGTTACACAAACAACGGCTACAGGATATACAACAAGTCCTCACGTACAGTTGAGATGCACCGTAGCGTAGTCTTTAATGAGCGAGATCGTCGAAATGATCTTCTTCATTCTACAATTTCGCAACCAGCAAGCCAAAATTCGCCAGCAATAGAATCCGAACCTTCAGCAAAAAGTTCAGAAGCGTCTGAGAACTTCGTGGGTAACGAAGATGAGCATCTCGTGGGTAACGAGAGTGTTTAAGACGAGTCCGAAGTCATCGTGGTTGATCGTGAAGATTCAATTTCAACTTCAACTTAAATTTTGAGCTGTGTAGAACGTACTTCATATCAATGATGGGGCTGAGAAAGCTTTTTGTACCTCTTTTATAAGACTTTTGGTTGCTTGATTTAATCTATCGAATTTAGATAAGTTCGTTATGTCAAATATTTCGCTGAATGAAGTACAATAAAAAAAATTAAATCAAAACTTGTTTTTGTAATTTTGATAAAGGAAGATTCATTCATCGCGAAAAAGCCAATTCGTTATGTTAGAATTTTCTTGTGGGCAAATTTCATAACATTCAGTTAAAATTGGTTTTATTTGGGCCACATTTCCATAGATTCTACTGGGTCCGGCAAATGAACTGCTACACAACTTCAAATGTGATGATTACGAAGCATACAAAACCGAATCAGATTGACACTTTGTTAACATTAAATAATGATGAAAGGAGAATCATTAAATGTAGAATCAACGAGAACGAGCAACGATTTTAAATTTTTGAAACGTAACATAATCTCTTTAGAATATATTTCCTTTAGGATTTGATTTCTCTTAAAACAAATCCTTAAATTTGGAAAGAAAACGACAACGGATACACATGATACACATGAAACATTGAACATAAAACAACAGAAACAGGTTTTAAGTTCATCCAGGAAAAAAAAATTCTTACAAAGGATACACAAAAAAACAGTATGTAGATCAAGCTGCAATTTAAATAAATCCCTACAGATCAAATCGAATCGCTTAACTACATGACAAATACACTATCCTTCTTTTAAAAATTTGGCATTTAAGAAAGGCTCTTTTTCTATCCGTCTTGTAGCAATGGTAAAATTGTATGTATCGGGAAGGTTTAAACGAGCTTTAGTCACCTCGTTAACTATGCCATTTTTTCTAATTTTTCATGAAAAAAAAAGACAATTCTTACTATTTTACAGTGTTTCCAGAATCAAGTATGATATTTTTCATGGAAATTTTAACATTTTATCAAAAATTGTTCAACTTCAAGGCGTCGTTTTAAAGTTGTCCAATCACAGTGAAATTTTGCACAGTTTTTAACTTGATATAAGGATAAATATTAGCGGGTGGGAGCAGTGAAATTTTGGCTTCTAAAACCTCCATATAGCTAAGAGCCAGTGCTTGATTAAGCCATCGGGGGGGCCTGGGCAATCTTTATCGAGGGCCCTACAAATCGATTTATTTTTACAAATGCCATCCCAAAAAATACATAATATGAGTAGAAATAATCATCGACTTGACGTGGAGAATACAACTTTAAACTAGTGTTCTTGTTAATTTTCTGCAGTGTTATCTACCAGTTATTTTACAGCTAGTTCTAAAAGATTTTAAAAGTAAAATTTTTATCGACTGGTTGGGTAATGAATAAATTGATTTTCGGCGATTTCAGTCACGAAAAAATCTTAAAACGATTTTTATTTCTTCATCCGTCGTTTCGGCATTTATTATGCCTTTTTCAAGGAGTCTATTAATATAACAAAACTAATGATGTGTTTAAAAAGGTGTTACAATAAATGGTGTACTTACTGAAATTTCTCGAAAAAGTTTTTTGAATCTGCTAAACTGTCTAATCGGGAAATGTACAGTACCGTTCATAATTGTATAGAAATTGGAAGCACGCGCATTGTCACTTCGACTATGAACTTCCATAACTTTTCACTCTAATGATATTTTTGATCAAATTTTTTGCGTTAGAAAAAACAACTATCACACTATTATACCACAAAATTTGAGCTTTTTGGAGTTTGTGTGGCCTGAGATACAGTAATTCTACGAAAATCGGACTTTTTGGACTTTTCTCATTCAAACTGCAATATCTCAGAAACTACGCTACATTTTTTATTGAAATTTTGCAGAGTGATTGTTGAAACATAAAGCTAGCATGTCTGAAGTTTTCGAAAAGTTCTATCGATGAGATCAAAAGTTACGTGAGGTGCAATATTTCAGGCATGAACCTAGAAATGCGATTTCTATAGAATTATGGACGAATGTTTCCATAGGAAATTCATATTCTCTGTTTAACAACCAGTAAATCTATTTCAACCAAAAAATCAAAACAATATCGTGAGATTCTGATTTCAAAACACAAATGGATCATTTATTTCATTTTTTCTTTTCTTCATTGCTTTTGCCAAACACTTTTTGTCTGATTGTTTGATGGAAACGATATTGTTCTCATGAATCGTCCAAAATTCTATAGAAATCGCATTTCTAGGTTCATGCCTGAAATATTGCACCTCGCGTAACTTTTGATCTCATCGATAGAACTTTTCGTCCGATTTTCGTAGAATTACTGTATCTCAGGCCACACAAACCCCAAAAAGCTCAAATTTTGTGGTATAATGATGTGATAGTTGTTCTATCTAACGCAAAAAATTTGATCAAAAATATCATCAGAGTAAAAAGTTATGGAAGGTCAAAGTCGAAGTGATGGTGCGCGTGCTTCCTATTTCTATACAATTATGAACGGTACTGTAAGTCCAGTTGTCTGTGGTGTATAACAAAAATATTCAAAGTTGAACTTTCTACTTGCATGCAATCTTCCTTGAAATCTGTTCTACTTACTATTGACCTGGTTGCGATGGATATAACACTTTGCAAGTTTTGAAAACGAAAACGGATATAAAAATGATTTGCAATATTTTGGATGTTGTTTTTCACTTAGCCACTACTGATGTTTGTTGTATTTTGTATGTTTGGTGTATTATTATGTGTATTGGTGTGTTTTGGTTTGTTTTTGATGGAGTTAAAAATGCCGGCGTAGATGACACTGAGCCCTTCAGTATCAGTCTTCTCATTGACCGTGTTGCCATTCCTCGCGATGTGACACATTTCTAATGTTTGTAGACCGGAAGTGAAATTGTGACGATCAATTATTCTCGTGCCGTTCAAATCAAAAGAGTGATCGTGTTTTATGCTGTGATGAAGTAATGCAGTTTGTCCATTTAAATTTGCCATTCGCGGGTCCTCTTTATCCACTCCTTCGCTCCGCAGTTTGTCTAACGCCTTTTTGTTCGATTTGTGTCCGCCAATCCGTTCCTTAAGTGTGTTTGTTGTCATTCCAATGTAATGAGAATCGCAGTCATAATCATTTTTTTTAGCGATCCTTATATATTCTAGCTTGAAAATGGCAAATTTGAAGTTCTTAGGAATAATTATGAGTGAAATTGCTTGCAAATCGTCAAAATTTTTCATAGATTTTTCGTGAATAGTGCGTTGAAAAGGTGAAAGACTCCTCTATTATGTGGCAAATTTCCAAATTATGTTTTAATTGGTCCCGTGTGTATATTCAATTAAAAATTCTCAGAGCTTTGAGTAGAATGACAATTTAATGTTCTAAATAGAAAAAACATTCTTAATTTCTTTTTTTTTTAAATTTTTTAGCTAGATTTATAGTTTTTATATTCAATTAAAAATTCTCAGAGCTTTGAGTAGAGTGACAACTTAGTGTTCTAAATAGAAAAAAAATTCTTAATTTCTTTTTTTTTTAGCTAGATTTATAGTTTTTAAATCTTTAATTCGTTAATCTGAACTTTCATTGAGGAATGAAACATTAAAAAAATATCTTGTACATTTTAAAAATTATTATTAAATAAAATGAAAGTATTTTTGAAATTTAAAAAAAAATATGAATATTGAAATATGAACATTCGTAAACTAAAATAAGTTTGGTCATCTTGTACGTATGTATTCCGATTTCTTCATTTAAAAAATGTGGATGTCAATCATAAAATGGTAATAATCAATTTTGAATTCCGAAATCTAGTAAATTGTGAGAATTTACATTATTACTAATTTTTTTTCCTTTATCAAACCCTTAAGAAACCATCAGTTTTCTATTTGACTATTATTTCTGAATTACTAGCGCATTCGAGATTTTCCCCTTTATGGCGACCGTAAAAGTTGTTTCAAAAACTGGCATCAATTGAAATTAAAAGATTGAATGAGTTTCAAAATAATAAATTACACCTAACAAGAGTTTTTTTTTCCGCCAGTCGATCAGCAAAAAGTATAGAAATAGCCAAACTTCAACATTTTTGTTTCTTATTTCACAGTGTCATTAGCTATTTGTTCGACCACAATGATCCCCAATGAAATGGGCAAATCGACTAAACCCCTTACATCTTCTCGTCGAGAAGGAAAATTCCTTTACTTTAACTTCATCCCGAAAGTCATCCAGCCAAGTAAAATTACAACTCATGCTCGTTCCGTGACGAGAATATGTTGAAGAAACTGTCAAAGTTTCGCTAGAGTTGGTTTAATTTTAGGATTAGTTTTTTGAATCATTCCTTGGTTTAAAAAATATCTTAAAAAATAGTATTTTAAGCTACTGAATTTAAATAAAGAGTAAAAAATTGTTTTTGTGGCTCCAGAAGTTTTTTTCTCTTTCAAAACACAACTGATTTCAGACTTTCCTGTTACCTAGAGAATTCCGCGACAAAAAAAAACGAAGGGAAAAACAAGTTCCAAACCATTTGAAAGTTCCGAAAGTCTGATTGAAATTTACATAAACATAAAACTTAACCACGAATAAAAGGAATTGCTGTAGAACAAATTTCTTCTCCAACCAAACTACCACCCTAGAGGGCTATTTTTATACCCCAATAGCTAGAGCTAGTTCCATTGCCCCAGCTATTTGAAGCTAGAAATTTTTCCTCTGCTTTCCCACACCTTTTCAATCGAGAGAGGAAATGATTCGAGTAAATGGGGTTGGGACATAATTTTCAAAGTTCCATTAAACTTGAAAAAATGTTTTCACACCAGCTACTGGGACAAACTGGTACCTATTGGCTTTAGGTTGAAATTTTCCAATATTATGGCAATCTCTAAAAAGGAAGATGTGGAAGTGTTGAAGTGTGGACCAAACGAGATGTTAGTTTACCCAGTTTGCTTTTCCCGAAAACTTTAAGCAGGTTTCCTTCTTTTCCTCGTTCTATTGTAGGTTATGGAGTTTATTGGTGAAAAATTGAAGACTCAGTTGTGCCAAATGAATCGATTGATCATAATTTGAGGCAATAAAAGTTCTAAAATCGAACCAGCACAATTTCTAATGGAATATGTAGCAGTAGTTTTAGGCTTCCAGGTATCCTAGGGTAGCAAATTGAGTCCTGTATTTTTTTAAATAATTTACTGAGAGAAAATCCCGAACAAGAGTTGCAATTAATCATTTATTTTATTTTTTTTTTCTTCTTTTCACAGACCTTCCCGAGTTCCTGGTGCTGACGACCCGCCGTAAGAAGCTGCGTTTTGACATCAAATTGTTCACCCAGTGCGTGGCAACTTGGGACAAGGACAAGGAGAAAACCTACAACATCCTCAAATTAGTGTTCCTCTACTCGTAAGTATCAAGCGTCTCTTTCCGAAAAAAGAGGGGAACTCTAAACGAACATATTGGCGGTTTTATGTTGTGTAACACATGAATGTTTCGCAACCAAGACGGCGAAGATGACATCTGAGAGTGCTTTTGCTTTCACATATCGGTTGTCAAAAAGTTGAACCAAACACAACTGTCTCTCGCTGGTTATATAGTTATTTTCTGGTTTTTATTGAGCTTGCATTTTGGATGGAAGAGCTGGGAAGTTTTGCTTCGTAAATAGCTATTTTATGATCGTTACCATACAAAGTGTGACTCACTCTCATATGGGGGTGGTGGTTGTGGCGTCTTGAATCGTGACCGCGGAATAAAATTTAAAATTCGATGGTGTACACGTTGTGATGTTAAAATGCAATGTTGAAAACCCACGAAGAGTCAGTGCGCTCGATATAAAGCTACAAGTTGTGGTGCGGAACTTAAGTTAAAGTTCACGAAATTCCAACAAAACATTTAAGAACATCAACAAGAACTGCCCCATCTAGAGAACCAAAAACTTGAGAAAGAGTTTCAAGTAGGTACACTTAATTTTTTTACGCAGTTTGATCTTGCTCAGTTTGTCTAACCCGCGAAAATATTCCATGTCGTGTAAAACTGAGTCGATTTGGGATCATTTTTGAATTTCTCAGTTCAACAGAAGAGACACAAATGATGTTGATTTTTCATAACAACATATTCCATTTTTCTCAAACAAACCTAAAAGTTCAAATTTACTCATTTAAACGTTACTTAAAAATTATGCAAAAAAATCATGGAAGAGTTTTGAACAAAAGCGAAGACCCCAGCGTTCTATAAATTCAAAAATGACTTCGAATCGATCTAATCTAATGTCGTACACGTTAACGTTGGATTTCATACCGCTTGAAAAAAACCTTAGTTTATAACGCTCCAAAATTTTATCATTCCTCAGTTTTAATAAAATTCTAAAGGAAAATTCACAAATATTCCAAATAAACTGGAAGATTCTTTAAAGTTTTTGAATTTTTTTTCCATTTTCAAGAAGATTCTAATGAAACAGACTGAAAGGCAGAAAAAAACATAGGTTTTTGCTGGCTAAAGCACAACAAAACGGGTGCAAAAAAATAACTCTATTAGGTATGTGTTGTGAGCCTACTTGGTTGAATAATTGTAGCAAATCAAAGCAATCGAATAAACGGTACTGAGGTTGAATTAAAGGGAATCTTTCGATTGCTTTGATTAAATGAAAATAACTTTTGTTACTTTATTTTTCAAGAGCCTTAATATTTAGGTAACTGTCTTCCAAAAAAAATATTTGTTAAAAACTATGGATGCATGTTTACCTATTTTCTGAACTGAATCGCTTCCTATCAAACAGCTGAGTTACTCGCCTAAACTAAATTCAAGTAAAAAAAGTCCGATTTCCTAACAGAGATTTGAAGACTGCAATTGAAATTATCCAATCTAAGCTAAAAACCCTGAATAAAACTTTCAAAATTGGTGCTGAAAAAAATTAGGATTTGAAATCAAGTTATAAATTTGCAACTTAGATCAAGGAATAAAATTTTTAAGTTTGACAGATTCATTTAGTTTAAAAGTTAATAATCTGACAACATTTAAAAATAAAATTCAAAACTCTTATATTTTTTTTCCATTTGAGGTACAAGAAATAGCGAATTTTATTTTTTTCTTTAATACAGCTAGAGTTATTTTTCGTGGGGAGTTTTTGGCAGCACTGTCAAAGGTGAGGTTCATATGTAACATAGTGAAAACGAATATTTCAAACTTTGGTTGGAAATTCGTTTTAAAATTACAAGTTTGTGGTTTAGGTGAGGTGTTTGATAGTCTTCTGCGATTGGAAAGTGGAGCTTCATCTAAAAATCTACGAATACTGAGATGTATTCATTACCAGATTGAGAATTTTTTGTAATGAAAATTTTACTGAAATTTGATCTGACAGCTGATAGTGAGCGATAAAATATTTCGAAAGAATATTTCTCTCTTTCATTACGTCGTATGAAACAAAATGTAAACAAACAGTTTTATTACGAAAAAAAATACAAAAACTGAAATAAAGTAGTCGAAACTTCTTCTCATTTAGAATCTTTGTAGCCTTGACCACATATTCTATAGGTAGGGGAGAATGAGGATACTTGATCCCTGGGGATACTTGATTCCTTAGCTATATCTCGAAACTGGAATGTCATACAAAGATCAAATGTTCTAGAAAAATGTGCCAAAATGAGCAAAATAACAATGTTTGTAGTTTAAAAAATTTTAACAAAATAATTGTTTGAGTAATTGAACTTTGTTTGAAAAATTTCACAAAATGTAACCTGAAGATCTTTTTTCATCACTTTAAAATGCTCCTTACATCCCTCAATATATCAATCGTTCGAGCGTAAAATGAACTTCATAATGCCATATTTTGAAAGCAATGGAAAACTCTCAACTTTTTTCAGAAAAAGTTTTTTTAAATGTTGATTATGGGTACAATTGATCCCTTAGAATTGGGTACAATTGATCCCCCTTCCAAACGGCATATTCTTCTTCTGAATTGATCGTTATGATTGCTGATTACGAAATTACTAATATTTATCCAAAAACTAATGTTTATCAAACAATTGTCTGAAGAAAAGAGCAAAAATAATTAATTTTCTCTTAATTATAAAAAAATAGCGCCTTTAAGTATGCAATGTTATTAGCGTTGAGACAAAGTTATAGAATTTTCTTTTTATGTCTGCTATAAATTGTGAAATGAGAACAAACATGACCAAAATAGTCAATTAACATTCTATCTTGGGGTTTTGTTTGATTTTTATACAAGGATTAGGGCTTCCTGAATAAAAGATCAAGTCTCCTTCAATAGGGGATCAAGTCTCCCCTAACTTCAGAAAAATCGCAATTTTTTTACTCCCACGAAAATGCTTCTAGTTCATAAACGGGTTCAAGAATCGTTCTAATTTTTGGAGCATAGAAACTTGAAGTTACAAGCTGTCAGAAAATGTCAAAGACGGCGAGTTGCTAAATTTTTCCAAAAAGATATGGTGAAAATAAGAAAAAGGGATCAAGTATCCTCACTCTCCCCTATATGTATGAAATACAAGTTTTAAAGTTGTTTTGATAACTTGTACAGCAATTTTCTGTGAATTCTTAAGGTATTTTATACGACATTATGGAAGCTCACGCGAAAAATAGTCCCTTTCAGATGCAGTTCGAATTTTTTATGATCACAACGCGCTCTTCATCTGAGTTTTGGAAACTTTTTTTTTAATTCCGTGCTGCCACTATGACAATGGAAAAATCAACCAAAATTTTATATCGAAAATGAGAAACAAGTTAGATGAAATTTCTGACTAAATTATTCGTAGTCAGGATTTCATGTCAGCTATGGCAGACAAAACGTTTACTAAACTGCAGCTTTTGGGTAATGAAATACGCGATCTCAAAAAGGAAAATACTCACTTGAAAAAGCTCTCAATGATTTAGTCGGCTTAACTAAATCGCTAGAGGGACGACTTCAAACGTTGGAATCTATGATTAACAATCATGGTAAAGCTACCGTTGCAAAAAAAAGTAATCAAAACTAGTGTGCCATTTGTGCACGATGAAATATTACCGAAAGTTGTGGAAAAGACACTATCATCGTTCAGATACAATATCCTTGTAGAAGCGTATGGCATACGAGGCGTAGCCAACGACTTCATGCGAAGCTATCTTCAAAATCGATAACAAGTTGTCCAGATTAAAGACTCCTTAAGTTCTCAACTACCTTTAACTGTTTGTGAGCCCCAAGGTAGCAATTTAGGGCCATCACTTTTTATAATTTACATGAATGATTTTTGAAGCTTATTTTGTGTGGTATTCTGAAACTCTTCGCTGATAACACGGTTCTGGAATACTCAAATAAGGATGAGAAACAACAATAAGTTAAATGAAGAACGACCTCGGTATTGTAGATAACTATCTCCAGAATAACTTATTATCATTGAACGCCGCTAAAACAAAATTCATAATTATGCGAGAAATCAAAACTAAAATACCGCCGCATTCTCCTCTTATCCATAAGCAAAACGAAGTAGAAAAACTTTCTTGCTTTAAATATTGGGGCGTAGGTTTAGACAATCGTTTATCTTGGAAGCCACATATATCGAACGTTAATAAAAATTGAGCTCCCATTTATGGAATCATTCGTAGATTTTCATATTCCATACCAAAGCACGTTCTACAGAGACTTTATCACAGTTTTGTACACAGTAGACACACATATGCCATAAGTGCCTGGGGTCATTCAAACGTATCAAATTCATCTACATTGAAGGTCCAGCAGAATAGATGTTTAAAATCAATATAAAAACTTCCCTACCCTTATCATACTTTCGAATTGTATGAAATGTCATTACATAATATATTACCAATAAGTTGCACGCAAGACTTGTAAACTTTATTAATTATGCACCGAATAGTTAAGATCAAGAATATCCATCACAACTTCGATGTACAACATGTTTCGCATAATTAAGGAGTGTATTCAAAAAAAAATGCAACACTTTGTTTTGTGAATAGCTTTTGGTGAAACTACCTAGTAATGTAATATTACGTGTAGAAATTTTGGTGACAATCTGTCAAGTGCTTTTTGACATAACGTCCAATACTGAAGTTCATTAACAAAATTTTTTGGGCAGGATCGAGAGAAATCCAGAAAAGTTCAGCTGGAAATCAACTATTCTACCAAAGTTCACATGGTAAATTGTTTAGGAAGTTCTAGAGGAACCAAATGCGAGAGGTTTTTTCAAGCCCAGTCTGAAAATATGAATAGAGGTAGTGATAAAAAAAAAGTCAAATTTTTCTGACTGTTTCGTCTAGCTGACTTATAAATAGGCCTGGTTTCATTTATACAAGGTAGAAAAGCTATCCACCGGTAAAATAAACAAAATGCGGTGGTCAAATCGTGCGCAAAATATTTGGACTGCTTTTGGGAGATATTTTGAAAATTTTTGTAATGAACAGCAAAACGAACTCTCTAGTGGTCACCTGGCAGGTTGTCAACCAGAAACTTTTCATTGACAAGTGTCGCCTGTATTTCCAAGAGATAAACTGCCGTTCTAAGCAATAATGTCCCATGTGACTTTTGGGTAATTTCACTTTTTTGCTAGAAACGGTCTCTTTTAGTAACACTTTCGAATAAAAACACAAACAAGTATACTTTGTTCTGAACTTATACGAAATTTTCATCAAGGTGGTTGTCTCTATGTTGATAGTTCTACGCAAGAATGTCACTCTAGAGAAAATTCAATGAAAAATGCAAATTTTATCAAAAAATTATCTTAAGATGAGTTCAAACTGTTGAATTTAATATTATTCACTGAAAAGAACAATAAAATAGAGGGCAGAGGAGGAGCGAAAAGCTTTGAGTGTTTTATTCAGAGAAATTTTCACTAAACTCTTTTCGGTAGACACTACTTACAGGATCCATACTCAACTATATACATTTTTTTAAATAAAGAGGAACGTATTTCTCAAATTACGGTTTAGCATGAGTTTTTGGGAAAAAATAAACTACGCAAGCTTTTAAAATGTGTCACACGGAGCATTTTTGGCTCTAATTTGCTGTTTTTTGTAGGAAATGTAATTTTTTTGGCAGAAAACATTGTAAAATGATTAACTTGAACTGTTCACTACGAAAAAACTTTCGGTGATTTTTTAGTTTGAGAGAAAAATTGGAAATATAGTTGATAATTCAATCGCGTTTTTCTCGTTTGCACGTTTTTCCACATGGAACAATCTTGCTTAGAACGGCAGTAAACAAGGAGAAAAAAATACTAATTACATTCAAAGTCTAGTAACTTCGACCAAACTCAAAGTTTGAGTAATTTTGAATGTCAAGCCTCAAGAACCAGCAAATGTAATAAAAAAATCAAAAAATAGCCTTGATTTGAAAAAGAAGAGGTGGTTCATAGTATGCATTACAGATGGCGCACCTCTTGCCTGAAAATTTAAGTCGAAAAAAAATTCGTTGAACGCTATCTCAAAAACTACTTAACAGAACATCACAAAAATTTGCATATGTAAACTTTACATTACCAGGTAACTTCGCTGTAAATTTCGTCAATTTACATTCATGCATTCAAAAGCCATTCACAAAACAAAGTGTTGCATTTTTTTTTTTTTCGAATACTCTCCTTATAACACCCGGTTTGTTGATAGACTCTTAGTTGAAAATGCATCAACTAGAGCTCGTGAAAGGAGACTCCTCACAACAGGTCCAAATATGTACTACCGTCTTATTACAGATATCAGGGTTAGCTGCGGGCCTTGCGAGCCTGTGACTACAAAAAAACACAAGCAACGAACAACGAACAACAAATTTCGGATGGAAATCGGCAAAGACCCACGCGACGAAAAGGGACTAGCGATTAGAAACTTGGAACATGGAACTGCCGATCTCTAAATTTTGTGGACAGTACCCACGTGCTCTCCAACGAATTGAAGAGCCGCAAATTCGACATCGTAGCGCTGCAGGAGGTATGCTGGAAGGGCTCCACGGTACTAACGTACCCAGATGGTCGTGCCATCTACCAGAGCTGCGGCAACACACACGAGCTTGGAACAGCTTTTAAAGTGATGGGAAAGATGCAAAAGCGCGTGATCGGGTGGTGGCCAATCAACTCACGAATGTGCCGGTTGAGAATCAAGGGCCCGTTCTTCAACATCAGCATCATCAACGTGCACAGCCCTCACCTCGGAAGTACCGGTGACGACAAAGACGAATTTTACGCGCAGCTGGAGCATGAATACGACCGTTGCCCAAAACATGATATCAAGATCGTCATCGGGGATTTCAATGCTCAGGTCGGCCAGGAGGATGAATTCAAACCGACAATTGGAAGGTTCAGTGCGCACCAGCTGACCAACGAAAACGGCCTCAGACTTATTGATTTCGCCGCCTCCAAACGAATGGCCGTACGTAGTACCTTTTTTAAGCACCGCCTCCCACACAAGTACACCTGGAGATCACCGTACCAAACTCAATCACAGATCGACCACGTTTTGATCGACAGCCGGCACTTCTCGGACATCATCGACGTCAGATCCTGTCGGGGCGCCAACATCGAGTCGGACCATTATCTGGTGATGGTGAAGATGCGCCCAAAACTCTCCGTAATAAACAACACGCGAAACCGGCGCCCGCCTCGGTTAAATATCGCGTGACTGAAGCAACCTGAGGTCGCGGCAGACTACGCGCAATCGGTCGAAGCAGCGCTACCGGCAGAGGGCGAGCTTGACGAAGCCCCTCTCGAGGACTGTTGGGATACCATCAAGACAGCCATCAACAGTGCTGCGGAGAACGTCATCGGTTATGGGGAGCGAACTCCACGGAACGACTGGTTCGACGAGGAGTGTAGGAGGGTGATGGACGAAGAGAATGCCGCGCGGGCGGCAGTAGTGCAAAGAGGCACCCGTCGAAATGTGGAAAATCACCGACAGCGGAAGAGGCAGCGAGTCCGACTTTTCCAGGATAAAAAGCGCCGCCTGGAGGAGGAGGATCTCGAGGAGCTGGAGCAGCTGCATCGTTCCCAAGAAACTCGAAAGTTCTTTCAGAAACTCAACGCATCACGCAAAGGCTTCGTGCCGCAAGCCGAAATGTGCCGGGATAAGGACGGGGGTATCCTGACGGACAATCGTGAGGTGATCAAAAGGTGGAAGCAGCACTTCGATGAACATCTGAACGGCGCACATGCAGGAGATCAAGACGGTGGGGGAAGGTACATCGCCGGCGTAGCCAACGACGAAGAGGAGCCACTCCCAACGATGAGTGAAGTTAAGGAAGCCATTCGCCAGCTGAATAGAAACAAGTCGGCTGGGAAGGATGGCATCGCAGCTGAACTCATCAAAATGGGCCCGGACAGGTTGGCCGATTGCCTACACCGGTTGATAGTCCGGATCTGGGACATAGAACAGCTACCGGAGGAGTGGAAGGAGGGGGTAATATGCCCCATCTACAAGAAGGGCGACAAATTGGACTGTGAGAACTACCGAGCGATCACTGTCCTCAATGCCGCCTACAAAGTGTTGTCCCGAATCCTACTCCGCCGCCTCACGCCACAAGCAAACAGATTCGTGGGAAGTCATCAGGCCGGCTTCATGGAGGGACGGTCTACGACGGACCAGATATTCACATTACGGCAAATCCTCCAAAAATGCCGTGAACACCAAGTCCCTACGCATCATCTATTCTTCGACTTCAAAGCCGCATACGACACGATCGACCGTAACGAGCTATGGAAAATCATGGACGAGAACGGCTTTTCCGGGAAGCTGATCAGGCTGATCCAGGCGACGATGGATGGAACGCAGTGCTGTGTGCGGATCTCGGGTGAATTGTCGAGTTCATTCGAATCGCGCAGGGGGCTTCGACAAGGTGATGGTCTATCCTGCATGATGTTCAACGTGGCGCTAGAAGGTGTTATTCGACGAGTGGTGGGCGAAATGCGGAACACGATTTTCAACAGATCCAGTCAACTTATCTGCTTTGCCGATGACATTGATATAGTCGGCAGATCATCTGCGGCGGTGGGGAGATCTACCGCAAACTGAAACGCGAAGCAGGAAGGATTGGGTTGATGATTAATACGTCCAAGACATAGTACATGCTGGCCTGCGGATCCAAGACCGACCGAACCCGCTTGTCCAGTAATAACAAGATAACGATCGACGGCGACGAGCTGGAGATAGTCGAAGACTTTGTCTATCTCGGCTCACTGGTGACCGCAGACAATGACACCAGCCGTGAGATCCGGAGGCGAATTATCAACGGAAGTCGTGCCTACTATGGACTCCACAAGCAACTGCGGTCGAGAAGACTTAGCCCTCGCACTAAGTGTAACCTGTATACGACGCTCATTAGACCGGTTGTTCTCTACGGGCACGAGACATGGATATTGCTCGAGGAGGACCTGTGTACACTCGGAGTATTCGAGCGACGAGTGTTAAGAACCATCTTTGGCGGCGTACAGGAGAACGGAGTGTGGAGGCGAAGGATGAACCACGAGCTCGCACGACTCTACGGCGAACCTAGTATCCAGAAGGTGGTGAAGGCTGGCCGGATACGCTGGGCGGGACATGTTGCGAGAATGCCGGACGACTGTCCTGCAAAACAGGTGTTCGCTACGAATCCGGTAGGAACAAGACGAGCGGGGGCGCAACGAGCGAGGTGGTTAGACCAAGTGGAGCGTGATCTGGCGAACGTGGGGTGCCCGAGAAATTGGAGAACGGTTGCCATGGACCGAGTGAATTATAGGAATTATGTTCGTCAAGTTATGTCGTGAGACGGAATACTTTGTAAATAAAAAATAAATAAATTTCTTAACAGTTAATCAAATGTTAAGGTTTTTACATGAAATTACTTTTTATTAGCTATGTCAGATTTGAACGAATTACAGAATCTTATTCTCGCGTGAGCTTTTATTACTTCGTATGAAACATCCTAAGAATTCACAGAAAACTGCTGCAATAGTTATCCAAACAACTTTAAAATTTGTGTTCGACATATAGAATATGTTGTCCAGGCTGAATGGAAAGAAAATGCGACTAGTTTTTATCAGTTTTTGTATTTTTATTGTAATAAAACTGTTGTTTTACATTCAGTTTTAAGCTTACGCGAGAATTGGGGTAACGGACTTATTTTGGACCAGAGGACCTATTTTGGACCACCTTGTTCTCTTGTAAAGCAACATATGTATCATGGAATTTTTTGGCAGATATAGTTGAAGCCCGAGCACTTTATGTTGTGTACTATTTTTTTTCATTATTTGTTGCTTAATAAAAGAGCTAGATAAGGTGGTCCAAAATAGGTCTCCTGGTCCAAAATAAGTCCGTTACTCTATCAGTTTTCGAATGAAGAGTCTCAGCACAAAAAAAGGAAAACCAAGAAAATCTTGTTCCATTTCACTTAAGTTCGAATGTCTTTCACAATTGCAAGGTAAATTGCTTTGAATTTAAAGTTTATGGTTTTTCAAGTAATTTATAATTCATTTATACCTAAGTTGATTCAAACACTTTACAATTAAATATTCCTGAAATTTATCCAGACAATATCAGATCAATCCCAGCAATATTGAAATTTGAAAAAAATATAAAAAAGTTGAAGAGTAACATTCAAAATCAATGGGAATTGAATTTATAAAACTTGACAAATCGCTAACGACGCAGTAGAAGAAGAAAAAAATTATGTTTTCTTAAGGAATCCTACCTTGTAAATGATTTGTAAATATTGATATTCCTCAAGAGGCGAACCAGCCAAAGGCTGAAAGTCTCTTCAATAAAGATAAAAAAAAACTGGACAATCTAGAATGTTCACTTTACAAGTATAAGTATGAGTATGAATAATGCAAAAAGTTTTTTTATCATAATTTAAAATTTGCGAAAAACAATAAATTCTTTAGTAACTTAAATTGGTCCAATCGGCCATAATGAGATTCTTTTTTCATTTTCATTCCGAATCCTGACTTAGATAAGAAATCCAAATTGAAACTTCTCCAACTGAAGATTTCTACTATTGATTCTGATGTACTTTATTTAAAAAAAAATTCTTACTAAATTCTCACATTGATTTCAATACAAATGAAGATTAAATTAATTGACATTTTCAAGTCTTATGTAGTTGTTTACATTTCATGGTTTTCTAAATTTTGCAATTTCAGATCTTTGTGAAATTTCTAAACTCATCTGATTTTTTAATGATTACTAAATATTTAAATTGGATGTTGCTGAAGGCATTGAAATTTTCATTAGAAAAAACAGTTTATCTCCTAAATGGAGACATCGGACCAGGGTTGATTCAATTGACATCACTGCTGGTGCCTCGCAAAGTATTGCAACGAAAAAAAGTCATGAAATACCTTGCAGGCAGTTGAAGAGCGGATTAGAACTGTTATTAGTGGCTCCAGAGAGTAAGTAAAAATAAGACTTTTCAAGCAGATCGCCCTGTAGCCTTATAGGTTACGGTTTATTTTAACAAATCCCTGATCTTCAAAGAAGTTGTGATAGACACATTAAACCACGTGCTTTGTCGTACAAAAATGGGATCTTAGTGAAACTCTATGATTCTATGAAGAGATCGAATATACTCAACTCAAAGGCCCACATCTATCAAGGATATGATGGCAAGCATCTTACAAATGCTCAAACCTCCAGGCTACAGACAGAGTACGTTGTATGCCATGACCGAGATTCGATCTCGTGACCTATGGCTCAGAAGACTGAACACTATCCTCTAGGCCACGTTCGGCGACCTTAACCAACAGTTGTT
This sequence comes from Uranotaenia lowii, assembly GCF_029784155.1. Classification (NCBI taxonomy): domain Eukaryota; kingdom Metazoa; phylum Arthropoda; class Insecta; order Diptera; family Culicidae; genus Uranotaenia; species Uranotaenia lowii. The sequence continues at coordinate 369,161,854 of NC_073692.1, read as the reverse complement.
ATTTTTTTCATGATTTCTTGCAATGAAAGTATCTGCCAATGTTGCTGATTTTCCTCAATTTCATTAAAATTTCAATGAATATGAAGAGCTCATCGGGGAAATAAAATCTAATTAGCGCTCAACTGAGAAACAGTTAGCTTCAAGAAAAACCAACCTTCATCGCGTTAGTAAAAAGAAATTAAATTTTTGGTTACTCTTGCTCTCGATGGCCGCGGTACGGTCACTTCACCACGGCACAAATAAGTCATTCGAAATGACCGAACCATTTCCGGGACCAAAGCGGAAAACGCAGAACCATACCAACCTAGGTACCTACCATATCGTATTAAATTAGAACCAGAGTGGAATTTATGATTCAACCATTGCGGCTGACGTGTGCCGAGCACGGAGTACTGACTGGATCCGGACGGGAAAGCAGCTTCTCGTTACGTTGATTGCGAATGCCACGTGGCTCATCCGGGGAGGAAAGCTTCCGGTTTTTTTTTCGAGCTAGAGCTGAGATGATTTATACTTGGAATAGCTCTTTCTTTTTCCGTTGAAATGTTTAGTAAAATGTTCACTAATAAATTTCTAGAAATTGAGTTTTCTGTAAAAGATTGAATAGGCATAATTATTATATTATCAAGAATCAAATTTTCGATACAACTTAACATCAAGCAAAGTTCACAAGTTCTGCTAAGTGGGTGCAGTAAAGTGTTCATTTTTAGCAGAGGGCAATAAGAGGCCAACAGTAATGAAAAGCAATATAATTAGTGGTGGCACTTCCGAGGAACATTTCTTTCGGTGGAAAACGTGACATCTCTGTTGGAAAAAAGTGACTAAAATCTTTAAAATTGTAAAGTTACCTTCCATTGGTTGAAATGTTTGAATCCTCAAGATTCCAATTCAACTTAACGTATTTTTTCCATTACCAATGTAATCCCACATAAATAACTGAAATCACTCAGTGGAAACAGAAAACGTCATCCAATATTCAACGGGAGTTGGATATTGTCAATCAAACATCTTCATCTCAGGAGATAGAGAAAACATGGCAACGCAAACATTCCCAAAAGGTTACTTATGTATGTTTAGTCAATGTCATTCGTTGCGCTCTCTGCTGCAGAAGTTGTTTGTTGCAGCATCACTTTAGAAAATAGAAAAAAAACAAAAACAAAAAATGCTTGGAACAGTGCTACCAATCTAAAGCGTAAATATTGGCACTCGCTTCGGGTGATGCAATTCCCGGAAGGTGAAATGGGAATTGATGCTTGTGACAATGTTTTTCGGGGTCAGACTGAGAATTGAGATGATGTATCAACTAAATAAAAATGGTAGAAAAAATGTTGAAATTTTTCCAAATCCTGTTTTATTTCACCCCCTATTGCATTAACTATGGATTTGATAAGATTTTTTTTCTGTCACTCAAAATACCTTTATTTGGGAACATAAAGCTATTTAAGCCAAAAACAACTGTTTTTGTAAAAGTTTTTAATAACGATTTAAATGACAAAAATGACAAAAATGACAAAAATGACAAAAATGACAAAAATGACAAAAATGACAAAAATGACAAAAATGACAAAAATGCCAAAAATGCCAAAAATGCCAAAAATGACAAAAATGACAAAAATGACAAAAATGACAAAAATGACAAAAATGACAAAAATGACAAAAATGACAAAAATGACAAAAATGACAAAAATGACAAAAATGACAAAAATGACAAAAATGACAAAAATGACAAAAATGACAAAAATGACAAAAATGACAAAAATGACAAAAATGACAAAAATGACAAAAATGACAAAAATGACAAAAATGACAAAAATGACAAAAATGACAAAAATGACAAAAATGACAAAAATGACAAAAATGACAAAAATGACAAAAATGACAAAAATGACAAAAATGACAAAAATGACAAAAATGACAAAAATGACAAAAATGACAAAAAATGACAAAAATGACAAAAATGACAAAAATGACAAAAATGACAAAAATGACAAAAATGACAAAAATGACAAAAATGACAAAAATGACAAAAATGACAAAAATGACAAAAATGACAAAAATGACAAAAATGACAAAAATGACAAAAATGACAAAAATGACAAAAATGACAAAAATGACAAAAATGACAAAAATGACAAAAATGACAAAAATGACAAAAATGACAAAAATGACAAAAATGACAAAAATGACAAAAATGACAAAAATGACAAAAATGACAAAAATGACAAAAATGACAAAAATGACAAAAATGACAAAAATGACAAAAATGACAAAAATGACAGAAATGACAAAAATTACAAAAATTACAAAAATTACAAAAATTACAAAAATTACAAAAATTACAAAAATTACAAAAATTACAAAAATTACAAAAATTACAAAAATTACAAAAATTACAAAAATTACAAAAATTACAAAAATTACAAAAATTACAAAAATTACAAAAATTACAAAAATTACAAAAATTACAAAAATTACAAAAATTACAAAAATTACAAAAATTACAAAAATTACAAAAATTACAAAAATTACAAAAATTACAAAAATTACAAAAATTACAAAAATTACAAAAATTACAAAAATTACAAAAATTACAAAAATTACAAAAATTACAAAAATTACAAAAATTACAAAAATTACAAAAATTACAAAAATTACAAAAATTACAAAAATTACAAAAATTACAAAAATTACAAAAATTACAAAAATTACAAAAATTACAAAAATTACAAAAATTACAAAAATTACAAAAATTACAAAAATTACAAAAATTACAAAAATTACAAAAATTACAAAAATTACAAAAATTACAAAATTACAAAAATTACAAAAATTACAAAAATGACAAAAATTATAAAAATGACAAAAATTACAAAAATTACAAAAATTACAAAAATTAAAAAATTACAAAAATGACAAAAATTACAAAAATTACAAAAATTACAAAAATTACAAAAATTACAAAAATTACAAAAATTACAAAAATTACAAAAATTACAAAAATTACAAAAATTACAAAAATTACAAAAATTACAAAAATTACAAAAATTACAAAAATTACAAAAATTACAAAAATTACAAAAATTACAAAAATTACAAAAATTACAAAAATTACAAAAATTACAAAAATTACAAAAATTACAAAAATTACAAAAATTACAAAAATTACAAAAATTACAAAAATTACAAAAATTACAAAAATTACAAAAATGACAAAAATGACAAAAATTACAAAAATGACAAAAATGACAAAAATGACAAAAATGACAAAAATGACAAAAATGACAAAAATGACCAAAATGACAAAAATGACAAAAATGACAAAAATTACAAAAATGACAAAATTACAAAAATTACAAAAATTACAAAAATTACAAAAATTACAAAAATTACAAAAATTACAAAAATTACAAAAATTACAAAAATTACAAAAAATTACAAAAATTACAAAAATTACAAAAATTACAAAAATTACAAAAATTACAAAAATTACAAAAATGACAAATATTACAAAAATGACAAAAATGACAAAAATGACAAAAATGACAAAAATGACAAAAATGACAAAAATGACAAAAATGACAAAAATTACAAAAATTACAAAAATTACAAAAATGACAAAAAAGACAAAAATGACAAAAACTACAAAAATTACAAAAATAACAAAAATTACAAAAATTACAAAAATTAAAAAAATTACAAAAATTACAAATGACGAAAATTCTACACAGCGATCTGCTTGAAAAGTCTCATTTTAACTTCCTCTCTGGAGCCACTTATACCAATTCCAACCCATTCTTTAACTCAAGGATTTTGGACAAAGCTCTAACAATGTTATATTTGAGTTCAAAATCTTGTCACATGCTTTTATAAATATTTGCTTTCACTTCGGGATACTATGAGATGATAGCTGCACTTGGCTAAACAGATTTTACAGTGACGCAGTGATACCATTTACAGTTTTAATGTGTTGATAAAACTGAGTCGATTTGGGGTCATTTTTGAATTTCTCAAACCCTGGGGTCTAAAAAACTTCGTTTTGGCTCAAAACTTATCAACTTATGATTGTTCGTCCGCACTACAAGTTCTCGCTTGTGGGGCGGACCACGCTAAGCCTACTAATGTGTGGTGGTAGATGCAACTCTATCTGTATCTACCACTTCATAGTAGTAGGCTCGTGAGGAACAAAAATTTGGTATGTGATGGTAATGCTTCTAGACAAATTCTACCCGCTCATTTTCACCATCTTTCATTTCTTCTTACCTTCTATCCATCTATAAAAAAAAAAAAAAAATTCATAATCTTTAGATGTCCCTACTAAAAAGGACATCACTTTTCACCGCTAGGCCGATAAATCAAAGTAACAAACAAAAATTACGGTGGTTAATCTCTTCATAAAACTTATCAATGATTTTTGCCAAATTTACAAGTATCGTTTATATGAGTTGAAAATTAATTTATGTTTCTTGGAAAAAATCAAACATGTTTTCTTCAATCATAGTAAAATCGTCTCATTTCATACCGTGACAAGTGTTGTTTGAAAAAGCTTAAAATCGTTATATGTCATGCTAAGGTTGCCAGAATTTTTTCAGCACGTTTCCGGGCTGGGCAAATTCGAGCAATTTTGTATAAAACCTGGCAAAATCCGGGCATTTGATTTTAAAATTGACGACCATAAACCGAGCAATATCCAGGTATATTTGCTCAAAACCCAGAAATCACTCAACAACAATCAAGAATAAAAAATTTTAAACTATTTTTTTTTCTTCAAAATCCATCGACAGGTTTTAAATCGTATTTAAGGCTTTTAAAAGACATTTCATGATTATTTCTTATAAAACTTGCTCAATAACTTTCAGGCAGGCATTTGTCCCACTTGTCAATCAACTTCCCTTTTTTTTTTAATATATTCCCAATTTTTTTTTTAAATATTCAGACAAACGCGAATAAAGCCGGGTAATCAGGCAAGCTTAGGGTAGAAGATATTCTTGATAAAAATTCTTTTTGTCTGACAGTTATACACTGTGAAATGAAATCTAATATGGCCAAAATTAGTTAATGAATCTTTTATCTTCAGATTTTACTTGATATTTGCCAAGGCTTCAGGGCACCCTGAATAAAGGATAAATCTCTTTTAACTTTTAAAATTGCACTACAGCAGTTCTTCTGACTCATTTACGGGATCATGTATAAACTTTAAATTACGCGCTGTCAGAAAATGAAAAAGTCGGTGAGTTGCTATTTTTTTTTTTCAAAAAGAAATGATGAAAACATGAAAATGGGATCATGTATCCTCATTCTCCTCTATTTATATTTGTTATTTCTTGAAACTAAAAAAAAATATTGGGTGTAGTTTCAGTATTATATCCAATACCATTGTGGCAATCAAGAACTGCATAACATTATGCAGATCCAATCTTCAAAAAAATTGAAATTCAATGCACCAGGTATTTTTTCTGATTGGCAAAACGAATCAAACCAAAAAATTGTTAACGGAAAGGAATCAACTGAAAAACAAACAAAAAACTTGCGGTCATTCTCCCTTGGACAAGAATTTCGTTAAGTGAAATTTTTCTCGATGTTCTTTTCATTCCTATCATCACTTCGAAATGAATTTCCGAGAACCTCTGCTGGCCAATAATATCTGGATTAACTTTCGGGTGCTGTTTTATGTAGTAGGTACGGTCACTGTGCAAATCTTGCACTTAAAACGCTTCTTATCGTCTGATGAAGTTCTGTGGTTCCATGATACAAGTATTGAAATCCTTGTAAATCTTTGTAAATACTGTAACAATAACTAATATTTCAAGAAAGTACCCTCTATGGGGATTCGTAGAATATCCAACCAAATTACTAAAGCTAGTCACACAACAAGTTATCCGTTAAGACATTATCACAAGCGTTGAAGCGATGGAGTGTCCCCTTGTAAGCAAACCAAAAAATCGAAGGTACCCAGACGCCAATTGTAGCATAAAAAGGTTTTCCCCTAAGTTGGGGATGGCTATTACTGTTGTGATTGCCTTTCCTTTTGCTTATTATTTGTTTTGTTGCCATTTTCCCTCCCGAAAAAAATAGAAAAAATAAAACGAAGCAAAGGTAAGCTCCTGTCCGGGAATTGACACTTGCCAAAATGCTGCGCTATCCGCCGAGGAGAGAAATCCTTGTCGCAAAATTATTGTGATTGCATTGCAGTCAGTTTGATTATCGCCTCGGTTCGTATTTGCTCGAGCTCGTTTCATTTTTTTTTTTCGGGTGCTTTTCAAGTGGAAAAATGCTGTTCGGTAATGGAGGGCATTTGGAGGAGTTGTGAGTCCGGTCAGTCGTTTGTTGTGTAATATTGTTTAATGGTTCTTTATGAAGCGGTTTTCGCTGAAAACGAATTAATTTCGCTTGTCCCGTTAAATTGCGTGGACCATTGAATGAGCGCTACGGTGATAAAACGCAATCATTCGGGAAGCTTTTGGCTCATTTAAATTTTTAGCTTTGGTAGGTTGAAGCGGAAAAATGTTGGAGTGTTTTTAGTGTTACACTACACACATTCATGGCAAAGTTTAACCAGCTAAATCAAAATTATGAACATTGTAAATGATTCCAATCCCAAAAAAAAATTACTTATTAATGTATCAATTTCCTCCACGTTGCCAGGGTTGTGTTGAAACCCACTAAGAGAAAAGATTGATTCTGGTTGAGAAAGAGTTCATGGAGGAAAAATAGATCTAGCGGTATATTTCACCTGTCTTTTCAATTTTTTCCAAAAAATAATACTGAATCATGTTAATTAGAATGTTTACTAATGAAATGAGGATTTTTACGATATTTTCTACTATAACATATGTGTCGTATTCTGCCTGGTCCATTTCGAAGAATTTCCTTCTATTTTCACTACACCAACTAATTTCACGTGCCGAAAAAATCTTATTGCGTCCACTCGTTGCAAACTTAACCAACAGAATGTCGTTTCCCAAAACCCGTCGAACTCACGTTACACTCTCTCTCTCTTTCTATGAATCGTTACACTTGATAGGTCTATCCTTTTCTCGTAAGCTTGCGATTATAGTCTTTTTTCTTAACACGCTTAAATATGTTTTGAGATTTCTCTCAAATTTAACTAAATTTCACATTTAATGACGTAGTACAATATTTGCTCATTGTTCATGCTTTTGCTCTTTGTCAGAATAGTGTTAGTATTTTTTTTTATTTATATTGCTATTCCTATTCACTACAATATGCATCTGACGAGAGTTTTAATTTGTCATGTTTTTATAGCGCGATTTTTGTGCTAATTGTTAAACAAAACTTTAAGATTCCTTCTCCGGCAAATAAGGTTTTTCGTTAGAACAAAACGTTTTTCGAATCGATTATCTTTACGAAACGATTGTTGAACAGTTTTAACACCATGATTTTGGGAATAAAAAAATTACGAACCAGAGAAAATATTGGATCTTGCAAAGATTGGCCCGCTCAATCCCTTCCTGCCCCGTTGTTGTAGGGGAAAGGTTTCCTAAATGGGCCTATCGGGTTAAATGACCCTACGTCTGTTTGATGAAATGGCTGACTGAACAGCTTATCTGACCATTGCATTTTGAGGGTAATACGCTTAGAACATAAGGCAAGAAAGAATTTAATGAATTTACAAACTCAAAAAAATTTGAAAAATCATACAAGGTTTTGATACATTTTGATGTAATATTTCGACTTTTTAAATTATACGTAAAGAAGCTTAAAACAAAAAACTAGAATGGTTTTTGTTTCATACTCAAATGAACTTTAGAAATTAAACATATTTCAGTTTTTGTGCAGGTTTAATAATGATTATATAGTGGAATAATAGAGTGTTTTTGTATGCCCCGATCATGTTTGTAAAATGCCTCCATCCTAAAATAACAGGTTAAATAGAAAAAATAAATGATTTTTATCATTGAACCTTCAAATCTAAGCTCTGAATAACATCTTAAGAGAAAATTGAAGATCTAAAACCGGATTTGATAAAGTTTTTCTTATAGATGAACTGCCTCCATAGTATGGCAACCCTAACTTTTGTTTTATTCCATAAAATTATAATATACATAGATTTTACTGAAACTTCAGCTTTGTCGTACGGAAATTATTTCTTTCTAGCAGTTTCAATGAAATTATACGGAAATATTGTCCAAAAAACAGAAATTTTGTTCAAAACATAAATAGGCGCATTTAGCCTGCACGGTTTGAGGTTCGGCATTTTAGACAACACTTATAATAAAATCATTTTCTTGGAAACAAAAGAAAATTTTAACATACAAATTACTCCAATGTATAGAAAACAGATGCCTGCACACGTGTATATAGTTTTTGTACACATATTCGATGTGATATTTGATTAAATCAGTGTTCTGCTTAATAGGCGCATATAGCCCGCTCCTCCCCTACATAAGTCCGCTGTAAGATCTGTAAGGAAATTTCAAATTTATTAATTTGTACACCTCCAAAAACTTTGTTTGGATGTTTTAACTGCCAAACATAGCAAAATAATTTTAAAATTGTATAGTTCGTGATCCACTCTGGCAAAAGAAGGGGGAAATGTGGGGAATTTATATCAATTCAATAATCAGAGAACTTTTTAAGCTTAAAAAACAGATAAAAACTGTCATCACAAAGATCAAGAATCAGAAAATTAGTTTAAGTTATTTTTTAATGGCAAATCGAAACTCCAGCTGCAGCTCTCATTTTCTAGCGGTTGATTTTGAATTATGTTATAATTTGATTTAAAGTAATGCCAACAAAACAATAAAAATTTAAATAATTTCTGAAAATAACAATTATTTTGAAAGGTGTAGCATAAGGTTGCCAGATTTTTTTCAGTACCTATCCGGGCCGGACAAATCCGGGCAATTTTTTATAAAAACCTGGCCAAATCCGGACATTAGATTTCAAAATTGACGACCGAAATCCGGGCAATATCGGGCAGATTTTGTCAAAACCCAAAAATTATTCAACTAATATCAAGAAAAAAAATATTGAAAAAAAAAGTTTTTTCATCAAAGTACATCGACAGATTTTAAGTCGTATAAGAGGCTTCCGAAAAACCTTTCATGATTAATTTTTATTAAACTTGCTCAAAAATTTCGTTTTGGAGGCATAAATTATCAATTTTTAAAATACTATTTGTTTTTTTTTTACTGTTCTATTTGTCAAATAAAGATAATAAATCCGGGCAACATCCGGGCATTTTTCAATGAAATCCGGGCAACCGGGCCGGGCCGGACTGTTCCCAAATTTTGTATGAAATATCCGGGCAAACCCGGATAAAACCGGTCAATCTGGCAACCTTAGTGTACCCGCATAATTAAAAACAGTTGGGGATATAGTACTAACTATTAACTTAATATATTGGTAGCAGTACCAGTATGAAATATCTTCCAAGTATCATTTCATTATACATGTTCAAAATTTTATTACCTCAATAAATTATGACAGGATCGTATCAGTGACAGTGACAATATGATATATGATTTAGTAAGTATAGTATAATAAGAGAATAAAAATTTGCAACCTTTGAATATTGTCTCTGGACCTTATCCAGGACTCTAACAGTGTACGACAAAGTTTCCTTATATTTTCTTAGCATTAGACATTAAATTAAAAAAAAAACAACATTGACAACATTGTATGAGTTAGACAAGTCGTTATCATTTCACCTCTTGCGGATAATAACTAATATTGTTATTTTAAGATGTAGTTGTGAGCTTATGCATTTTTTCGCTCTTGGGTTCAGCATCTGCTAATTTTCACTTCACTTCGTTAAAATTTGTGTCGGCAACCCCACGCCAGGTTCGGAACTGAAAACTGTGTTCAAAATGGCTCCGAAAAAAAAGAATCACGCTGAGAAAAACACACAGAACGCGAAAAGTAAGTAAATCTATATTATATTATCGATAAAAACTAGTGAGATTAAATAAAACTAATGAAATTACAGAAACAAAGATCTCTGCTGAGCGGAGAGCGGAAAAAAAATCAACTGAAAGGCTGAACAATGCAGATCTGCACAAATAGGTAAGATTGTATAATCCATGTATAATATCAGAAATAAAAAATAAAAATCTCAACATTTAAATTTTTTAATTTTATTTTATTTTTTGTGGGAAAGAATTGGAACTATATTGGTTATGGTACAGGGAAGCTCTTTTTAAAAATATTTTACAATATGCGGAACGTATGATTGAGCGTTATTTTTACTACAAACTACTATAAGCAAACTATATCCATTGAAGTTGATGAAATCTATGATTTTGTATTCCAACGTAGCTAGAACATTCAGGTAGATTGTTTTGCTCGCCAAAAGTGGATGATATTTTAACCGTATCCAATAATGTAGCATGAAATATTTGTTCGAAAAAATCGCTCTTTTTGAATGGTAAACATGCTTAACAGCCCTTTCCCCATATGGTACTTTAACAGATAATCATAATACAGATTGTTAATATGGTCTGTGTTATTGTACATATACTGTTCACTTTACAATAAACGATAACGTTTAGAGACAATATAGAATATTCTCTATATATTGTAATTGATTATGCGGGTAGCAAAGCACACCGGGTCAGCTAGTTATTATAAAAGAGTCAAATCTTCTTCATAGGGGGGAAAGTGGGCAAAATAAATCGCGTCCGTTTATCTTTTTACCTGTAAATAGGCGATTAAAGTTAGGTTTCAATACCAGTTAGCTCATTCTATGGAATTTCATAAAAATAACATTTTATGTTGGTAGAACTATAAAAAAAAGCTCAATACTGGGAAAATAAGGTCAAATAACATTCCTCTGAGATGGCTTAGGTTAAACTCAGCAGAAGATTCGAAATTGTGAGAAAATTTCTCGTGTGATAAATACTATTCCAGACTCTCAAACTCGTGTTTTTTTTAAATTTTTGGTCCGAATTTTCGCATAGTGCATTGAACCACGGCCGTAGGAACAGGGGGGGGGGGGGGTTGGGGGTTAAACCACCCCCGCCCCTCCATAATGTCCAAAAAAGAAAGCGATGTATTCTACTTTACACTCAAAATTTTAAATACAATGGAAATTCAATTCAATGGAAATTAATGAAAAATGTCAAATGGTGAAAATGAACTTATCTTTTGTCCTTTCGATTATCCTCAGCGATAAGTAATTCGATGAACTATGGAAGCGGTTGAAGCTTTCACAATCGACATATAAACTAGCACCACCTGGTGCTAAATCTAATCATCAAAACATCACTGGCAAAATTAGATTTTTAAATTTACGCTTGTTCACGCAATTATTAAAATAACACGAAAATAATTGAATCACTTTAAGGGCACGCACTTCACGCACTGAACAACTACAAAAGTCCCATTTAATTTTTCACATCGCACAGAATTTTACAAAATTAAGACCGCTTTAAGAAACTGTGACTGGCACCGACCAGTGTTTCCAAACTCCCCGGGTATTTAATTTCAAAATTGTCGACTAAAATCCGGGCTATTTTAGCAAACCTAGGAATAACTTATTAAAAATCAAGAGAAAAAACTTGGAAAAAATTTTCATGATTCTCTTTTTTAAACTTGCTTCCAAATTTTGGACGCATAAATAATAAAAAATTACAACACAATTTGTTTTTCAAAGTTTGATTTAAGAATGAGAATGCCAATAAACTCGGACAAAATCCGGGCTTTTCAAATGAAATTCGGGTAACAGGGTCGAACCCGACTTTTCCAAAATTTTATATTAAACATCCAGGCCCGGTTAAAACCGGGAAATCTGGCAACCTTATCATAGACATTCAGGTCTAAATATTAAATTTTAAATTAAACCCATTTTAAAGGTTCTGGTTACATATTTTTAAAATCAAAATTGTTTTTCTAAATATTTTCGTATTTTTGATTTTGTATCAAGTTTAGGATTCCTGATTTTCAGTTCGAATAATCATGAAAAGCTGCATTGAAATCCTGGTTCAAATTCGGTTCTGAGTTTCATATCAAATTTGAATCATGTTTTGCGAAAATCATATGCACTTTCAATATTTTGAAATAGTTTTCCAAATATGATAAATAAATAATTTTGTTTTATATTCATATTCGAAGTTCTTAAACTTTATTCTAACACAAAATTTAAACATTAAAGCTTCCAAATCCAAAGTTGTAAACTCAGATTCAGATTCATCGTTTGAAACTCACATTTTAATTAAGATTCACAAAACAGATTAAAAATAGATAATTGAAATAATTAATTAAGATTAAACCAGCACTACAGAATTCAAATAAAATATTCGTGATGGTCCCTTAGGCCCATTTGGGTCCTTCCTCCACCCCATACGCTTCTTTAGAAGTGGGAGGGACATATTATCCTAAGGATAATTTTATTTTACTTTAAATTTTCTTTTCTGTACGACTTATTTAGTCTTACTCCCGCGTATGTCCATCACCGTACAATTTAACATCTGATTCTTCGTCAGATTCCATCACTTTCATCGTATGATCCTTGTCAGGATTGGTCATATTTTCAAACAGTCCGTTTGATGTATTGTTTTGCCATTTTCTTGAAAGTGTTTATGTTCACAATATCTTTGATACTCGACGGTAGGTTGTTGAACATTTTCAATCCATTGTAGAAAAGAGAGCGTTTGCTCATCTCTTTTCTAATATTTGGCAGTCTGAAGTCTTGTGTTCTTCTAGTGTTGTATCTGTGAATGTCGATTCCGTATTGCAGGCCGTCCGTTAAATAATTTGGTAACATTCCATTTTTCATCTTATATATAAACATTAAGCTGTTATATGCAATTCTCTGTTTCACTGACAACCATTGAAGAATATCGAGCATTAAAAAACTAGGGGTGTATCGATTGCATCGTATCGATTGCATCGCATAATTTTATTTTGTATTTTTTGCAGTCGATTCGTTTGTGTGTCAGATGCATGAAGCAATATTGTAGCGCAATAATCGAAGTGTGGCATCATCACGGATTTAACATAAATTACTTTTGAACAGAAAGTCATAAAGCGACTAATTCGGCAAAGTATCCCATATTTTATGGCGATTTTATTGATTTTATAGTCAATATGTGCGATGAAATATAGCTTCTCGTCAACTTGTATTCCCAAGTATTTTACCTGGTGCACTCTTTCGATGGCAACTCAGAAATATTTTTCAAATCGGCATTTGCTTCTTGGATGACGAGCTCTAAGTCATCACCACTCCAGTAGGAGACTGAATCATCCGCAAATAATTTGAAAGAACCATAACGTAGACAGTGTTTCATGTCATTGATGTACAATATGAATAATATGGGACCCAGAACACTTCCTTAGGGGACTCCTAGATTATTTTCTCTATATCGTGAATATGATGACCCATATTTTGTTCTTTGCATTCTATTATTCAAGTAGTCTTTGAACCAGTTTAGTACCGTTCCGTTGATACCTATTCTTTCCAAAACGTTCACCAACTTTAACCGATCAATCGTTCCAAAAGCTCTCTTGAAATCCAGAAACACGGCAACTGTGTAACTACCGTTTTCAATATTGGCCTTCCGACTTCGTTGAACGCTGCTTTCTTTGCTCGTTAATCAATATTCCTTCTGACTCAATAAAATGTAGAAATTGTTTTTTAACTGCTAACTCCAGCACCTTTTCTTGTATTTCCAACATGTTTATCGGACGATATAATTTAGCATCTCGTGTTTTTTCTCTTTTTCAATTGGCACAACAGTCGATTGCTTCCATGTACAAGGTATTATTCCTAATTAATTAATTAGCTAGTACCGGTAGAGAATCCTTAAAAACTTTCAAAGAGACGTTATCGATACCAGCCGTGGATTTCATATTTTTCACGATTTCATCAAATTCTTGACAACTTATTATTTCAAATGAACTGAAACTTCCACCATTGCAGACAATATGATCCACAAAGGCGTTAGAACTTGCCGGAATACTGTCATGGATTTCCATGACACTGTCAATGAAGAAGTCATTAAACTTCTCTGCAATTTCAGTTTCATCCGTGATTTCAACCCCGTCAAACGAGACGGTATTTTCTTTTGCAGCATTTGGACTTACTAATCGTTTTATCGTTTTCCACAACAATTTTCCATTATTTTGATTGCTTTCCAGCTCATATTGAATTGATCGATTTTTAGTCAGCTTTATTTCACGTGAATATTCATTCCTTACCAACTTGTATGTTTGCCAACTTCTTTCGCATTTCGTTCTTAGAAACTTTTTATAAAGATTGTCTCTTTGCTTTTTCATTTGCTTGAGGCTACTGGAGTGCCATTTAGTACTCGAACCTGTACCATTTAGTACCGGATTAACCTCTTTTTGGACCACAAGTGCATTTACACTATCTTTCGAAGTCGAAGCGTCTTACTAACTCATTTAAGTCAGCGCATCTCAAGGTTGGTATTCCTGCCTCCAGAAGCTGACGAAATGCGTTATCATTATATCGACTCCAATCCTTCACCATGTAATGGTTTCCTGGAACCCATTCTTTATGTCCAAAACCAACAGAAACATTTATTGTCTCATGATCTGATATGCGACAATCTGGAATGATAACTGCTTCAGCTCTGTCCACATTAGTGAAAACAAGATCAGTTCTAGTACTGCTGGTTACCGTTCTTCGAGTGTCTTCTGTAACAATTTGTCGAAACCCATATGCTTCCATAACACGTTTCAAGTCTCTGCATTCTGCTTCTTTATTAAAGTTGATATTGAAATCGCCACAAAAAATGTTATCAATTCAACTACAATATCACTAGCCAAAGGTTTTCGAGAATATCCATAAAACGGGCGCCATTTGCGCTTGGCGAATGGTAAATTCCACCAACGATGATACTTTTCTTTCGATTCCTCAATTTTAAGGTCAGCATCCAGTTCATATCGTGATAGGCATTCAGTAAAACATCTACAGTGAGGGGCAAAATAAAGTGTCCAAATTATTTTTTTCCAATTTCTTTTATTTTTCTGGTTAAAATTCAACGAAAACGCATCGTAATCATTTCTTAAATATTGTTTATTATGTTCTTTTCAATTTTTCTTAATGTTGCGCTGTTAAAAAAAAGTTTTTTCTGATAGAAAAAAACAGTTAATATTCCAAAAAAAACAGGGGCAAAATAAAGTGTCCAGATCGGTACAGCTTCAACAAACTGAAGGCAATCAAGAACGATTTAATAATGGGTATGGCCTCCTTCGGCCTTCAACACCTCCTACAAGTGCTTCGGTATACTTTCAACAAGGTTGTGTAAGTGTTGTGGGTCGATTTCCTCCCACGCATGCTCCATGGCATCAAAATAAGTATTTTTAATTTGTCACACCAGTCTTATCAATCAGAGCATCGAGGATGGCCCACAGATTTTCGATGGGGTCCAGATCAGGACTTTGTGGAGGCCATTCAAGGGGTTTGATGCGGCAGGAACGGGAAAATGGCTTCATCAGATTGGCCGTATGCTTTGGATCGTTATTCTGCTGTAAAACGAAGCGCTCTTTGAGGCCCGTCTTGATACCTCGAGGTTTTCTCGCAGGATATTCCAATATGACTCAGCTGTCATGATTCCGTCAATTTTTACCAAATTGCCCACCCCACCCCAAGAAAAGCTCCCCCACACCATCACGTTACCTCCTCCGTGCTTGACTGTTCCTTGGATATGGTGGTCTTGGAGCTCCTCACCAGACTTGCGCCACATATGATCCCGCTTCTTCCGGTTGAATAGCTCGAATTTGGATTCGTCGGCCCACAACAATGTTTTCCAGTACTCGAGCCGTTTATCGGCGTGTTTCTTGACGAACTTGAGCCGCTTAGCCTTGTTCACCTGGCTGATGAAAGGCCTTCTCACTGCGATCTTTCTATGGTACTCCTTTGCATGGATGCGGCGACGGACAGTACGACGCAATACCGAAAATTGGAGCTCTTCATGTATCTGCCGGATCGTTATTATTGCATTTTTCTGCACTTCAAGAATGATTTTCTTATCCGTTCTGGCATCTGTCTTGGGCTTCAGTCCTCTTCCTGGGCGATCCACCTCCGATCCGAACGTTTTCATCTTCTTCATGATTTTTGATACCGCTGTCTTGCTGATTTCGTAGTGCTTGGCCACTTCCCGGTGCGTTTGACCGTTATTCACATCACGAACAACCAGTTTCCGGATGGACAACGGAATGGAACCAGAAATTTACGCGTTCTCCATATTTTACAACTTATTCGAATGTAGACACCTGTTTGAATACTCCAGAGTCAAGCTAGTTGTTTATAAAACGTCAAAATACACAAAACAAACAAATTCGAGGGGCCTCGCAATGGAAACTTATCGAAATTATATTGATTTTTGAGTTGGACACTTCATTTTGCCCATTTTTTTTGGAATATTAATTGTTTTTTTTTTCTATCAGAAAAACTTTCTTTTTTACCAGCGCAACATTAACTAAAATTAAAAAGAACATAATAAACAATATTTTAAAAATGATTACGATGTGTTTTCGGTGAATTTTAACCAGAAAAATAAAAAAAATGATAAAAAAATAATTTGGACACTTTATTTTGCCCCTCACTGTATCTCCAATACATTTTGCACAAACATAGTAACACCACCAGTATGTTTCGAATGTGAAAGACAATTAATCATTGTAACGGTTTTTTAAAGGACCATGGTTAAAGTACCCAAACCATAAACAAAGTACAATATTGGTTCTAAAAAAATTTTAGTTGGAAAATTTCAAACCTGTTGTTTCATTTAAAAAATCATTATGAAATAAAAAATTTTGAATCATACGAAATTTATAAGAATTCATTAGAAAAAAAAACAAATAAAAATACTAGAGGAAAAAATCTGGGATTTGTGTCATTCTGGGAAATGGTCTATTCTGGGAAAAAAATTCTGGTAAATGGTGCATTCTGGGGAATTTTTTTCTGGGAGATGGTTCATTCTGGGGTTTGATTTCGGGTATTTGTCATTCTGGGAAAAAATCATTCTGAGCAATGTTTTTCGGGTGAATGGGATACAATCGTGAAAACGGCTATTTATTTTATGTTCCAACGTTTCAATCCATATAGGATCGTCATCAGGGACTGCAAATTTATTGTGTGTAAACTAAATTTCCAAAAAAATTTTCACAGATTATCTGATTCTTACCTAAAATGTGTCGTATTTCTTGTCAGGTTTGATTCGGCTGATCAGATAAAGCTGTCATTTGTTCTGTTACAATAATTTGTGTGATTAATTTTTGATTTTAGTGTTATGTAGTGCTATCTGACTTACTGTGTGAAAATTCGGACTTCCTCCTATATTTGGATTAAATTTTCACTGCTTTCGATTTTCACAGTCGCCACTTTCCACTGTTTGTTTTACTTTGATCTGGTTCAGCTAGTGTGTGCTATTGTTTACAGATTGTTGTTGGATTCCTGTTTCTGTGTTGGTGTTTTTATGTTTTGAGTTTATTTTTTTTGTGTGTTGAAGTGTTTTTAAAATGTTTGCGTATGTTGAGTTTATATTTTCAGAGTCTTTTTTTTTGAAAATTCAGAAAAAGATTTGTCTTGTCAATCAACATAAAATTGTTGAGGCATTCAAAAGAACATGAATTTAAATATTTGCTCGTCAATTCAATTTCCCGATTTCAATTTTTTTTTAATCAGAATTAGTTTGAAGCTGTAATCAGAATTTAGCTGAAAATCACAAATATAAAGTAGAATTTGAGTATTTTTATTTAAGTTTTGTTCAATGCAAAATATCCTCAATTATACTTCAAAAAAATCATCCACAGGATTTTCATTATGAAATTGATTCTTTATAAGCAAATATTTGAAAAAAACATGTACCTGATCTTCACCTAAAAAGTCTGCACAACATTCTATATTTTTTGCTGTGTTGTTTGACATTATTTACACTGTAGTTTTTTTTAAAGCCAAATTTTAAATTATAATCATAAATTTAGTTGAAGTTTACATAAAGAAAATTTCATCCTGCATTTTTTTTTATCTTTTACTGTTTTCTTGGATAATTTTATTTATTTTCATCAAAGGTGAAATCTTTGAACTTGAAAAAGCGTTCGGAAAATTTTACTTGTTTGATTCGAGTTTAGAATAAACTTTTTATAAATTGAAGTCTACTCTAAAAAGAACTTATTTTATGCTCAAATCAAAAAATTTTGATCTACCCAAAAAATTTAACCATGAATGAGAGTAAATTCCATATTTTGTTTCTAAAGGTTTCATTATAAAAAGTTTAGCTCACACTTTAGGCTAAGGACCACTTTTCTAAAGTCACGATTAAATATGAAGACTATTATTGAGGATTTAAAAATTAATAATCATATAGCTATAAACATATTTTGATTTAATTTTTTTTGTTCGTGCTTTGTTGAGCAAAAAATCAAAGGTAAAAATCAGTCACCAAAACCCCCTCCCATGAGTCGGTTCTTCCTACGGTCCTACATTGGACGGTTTATATGGAAGATCCTCTTCAATCATGTGTACAAAGCACACCACTTATTTGAAAGCTGCGGTACCGTAGGATGAGGAAAAAATCTCAAAAACTGCTTTGCATAGCCAATGTATTTATTGATTTTTATATAACCTCGACAAAAACATTGAAAGAAGTTATTAGAGGCTCTCGCAAGAAAGTTCTGCCATTTTTTAATATTTTCGAATGGTTTCTAAGAACAGTCAAAACCAAAAATCAAAGACCAATCCATTTCAAGCTATTTTAATTTTATGGATGTTTCAATGTGCAAAAATTTCTTTTCCCATAAAAAATTCGATACAAAACTTAAATACTTTCCGCTTACTCAGGAATCATCCAAAACATCTAAAATTTTACACTGATGCTTGATGACTCAAAGGGCATGGGAAAAACATATAGGAGCAAAAAGTCATTTTTTGCAGCGGTCTAATGCGCAAACAGCCGATTTGCGAAATGACTAATAAATTAACATATTTAATCAGTCCAATTCGAGGGTAGTACGCTTTTAATTCAGCTGAAAATCAGAAATTCAACAAATTGAAGCTTTTGAAACGATAAGATATTGGAATAAGGGACTGGTTTGAAATACCCATGTGGCTCATGATTCCGCACTAGAGATTATTTGCAAATTAATTGCGTTCGAGTGACTTTTTGGTTATTCATGAAAATATTTTATTCCTTTACCATGAGAAGAGCAGGACAAAACTAAGATAAAAAGTTTATGAGCATATTTTTATTGTGAAGTATAGGTTTTCCTCCGAAGTCATTTTTTGGTGCTTGTTTGATTATGTAAAAAAAATTTTAAAGCTTGTTGAATGAAAGAATTATATGATGCGTTCATAAGTCAACATCATATAGAAATATATGCTTACGCAAAGCGATGACAATTACAGTTGGATTGACATTTTTATCTCACGCAACGCAACCTCAGTCTCTTCTACGTTATTCATTAAAGTTTTTCACCGATTTTTTTCAATTATAACTGATGTGTGTTTTAAACATTTGATCTCTATATTTTCTGTTTTTTTTTTTTATTCTAATGAGAATCATATTCTTGATTTGAAATTGTAATAAATTATTTAAACATTATATACATCAAAAATGGCATTTTTTGTGTTTTAAAGATATAAAATGGAAATTAGTATTTGGATTATTTATGATTAATACATTTTGAACAACCTGCCCTGGTAGTAACTTTGATTCTTAATATCGTTTTTGAATTTCCTTTGTATTTGTTTCTCGGTACTTGATATCAAATTATGGTTTTCATTTGAAACACCGAATTTTGGTACCGAATAAAACCTGATTTTAAAGATTAAAATTCTGTAACTCTCATAATTGTATTTGGTATTATTTCGTATTCTAAGTTTTCTCTTTTTTTTGTTTCGATTATAGTCGTTTTACCATCTTTATGGCATTCGCGACTTTATCAACGGTGCAGTTGGCGGATCGTTATTGAAAAACTCATCCGGTACAACTATGTTCGATGTTTGCTCTTGGGCTCGAACTCGCGGACATCGGCTCAGGAGACAACAGACTTGCAAACTGAGCTATATCACAAGCCCGTTTTTCTAAGTTATAAATCTTCAGCTTACTTCCCAATTTTCATCTGAAGCATATTTATTCTGCTTTCGATATAGCACTTATAAGACAATTGATGATGTAATGAAAAACACATTGAAACTCACCTATCGTTGATTTTTTCCAAACCAGAGAATTTTAGTTGGTGATTGAATTTTTAATTGAATTTTACATTGAACAGCTCTAATCACAGTTTTTATTTTAGTTAATTAACTCACCCGCAATGTTTGCACGTGATTATTGACAAATGTTATTTGAATAGACCTGCTAAGCAGACATAAGGGTTATTTGAAAGCAATATACTGAAAAAATTGAATCATAGGGCCCCCTCCAGAAAAATTTACCCGTGCTCCCCGAAGGCTTAATCCGGCCCAGCTGTTTATGGTGTTCAGTCCTTAATTGATTTATGGGATTCTATTTCCAGTTCGATTCTCCAAAAAAGACCCCAAGGGCGTCTTATCCTTTGATCCGATCGATTAGTGCGGACAATTTTAAAATTAAACCCCTGAGTGGAGTAAAACCTAGAAGGAGGATTAGCCTTACCACCATCATCCCAGGTTAGATCAACTCCATCGACGACAGCTAAGACACTGATGCGGAATGGCACTTTCCACTCAGGGAATCCTCTTCTAATCCCATTTCTTGCCAATGTTGTTTGTCTTAGGTGGTTGTTTTTACTCAGCTCCCCAAGTAATTGTGTTTGTTTTTCGTTTTTTTTACCGATTTACTCCATGTTTTTCTTTATTCTTTCATTTGCAGGTTGCCGTTGCTGTTCATGACGATTGCGTACTTTCAGATCGTGCGAGTCCTCTGGCGGTCGGATACAATCCCGGGCCATCGAGAGTCCCGGAACCAGCCGTGTGGAAGTGAGTTTTTGCGGACCCTCCTCCTGTTTTTGTTTCCAAACCCTATCCCATTCAGCCATCCAAACCCATTAAATTTCACTGACCCACTGCTCTGGCCCCAAGTTGGCAGAGTCCGATTTCATTGTCGGCAGCTCCAGATGGTGGAAGGAAAAATGACTGTTCGCTGCTGCTTTTCTAGAACGGTGTGTCTGTAAAAGATATTTTAAATGATAAAAATCAGTAACAAAATTTTTAAAAGAACAGAAAAAAGGCTTTTTCTGATTTATTTTAAAGGCATAATGTTAATACATTTAGTCGATGTCATTTTTGTCATTTGTGTCATTTGTGTCATTTGTATCATTTGTGTCATTTGTATCATTTTTGTCATTTTTGTCATTTTTGTCATTTTTGTCATTTTTGTCATTTTTGTCATTTTTGTCATTTTTGTCATTTTTGTCATTTTGGTCATTTTTGTCATTTTTGTCATTTTTGTCATTCTTGAAATTTTTGTCATTTTTGTCATTTTTGTCATTTTTGTCATTTTTGTCATTTTTGTCATTTTTGTCATTTTTGTCATTTTTGTCATTTTTGTCATTTTTGTCATTTTTGTCATTTTTGTCATTTTTGTCATTTTTGTCATTTTTGTCATTTTTGTCATTTTTTCTTTAAAATATTACTGCTAATAACACCGTGCCAGAGTTTTCATTACCACGCTCAGAAAAACGATTTTTCACCGGACAAAACTGATGCTGCTCGCACTGATTCACCACATCAATAGTGCCTGGTTTCGGAATCATCCCGATGACGGAAAAACCGGGTGCTTATTTTCCAATCCACGACTTCCCAACGTTGTCAGTCTTTTTTTTTTGTTTCCAAGCCACAAAATGACCAACTTCCGCTTCCCTCGCCCTTTTTTTACAATCCTTCGCCCTTCTAAGAGAAAGTAAGAGAAATCCCACCTCGTTACAGTAAGATTAAAGCATTTTCTTTTGTCTTTTTTCCTTTCCGGCTTCAACAAAATTTCTTGATTTCGAACCCAATCAGTTCATGGCACCCGAGGGACGCTGAATTGTGTCGGCAATACCAGCACCATGGGCCAGCTGAGGGCCCGGCGGAAAGCGGCCAAGATGTTGGTGGCCGTCGTGATCATGTTTGCCGGGTGCTACTTTCCGGTCCATATGCTCAACGTGGCCAGGTGAGTTTACGAGGAGTCGTTTCATTTTCCCTGTTTTTCTTTGTTTAACCCTTCCCTGGACAGGATGTAATAATGGATGGACACATGTTTTGGACAGTCGAAATGTTCCCTTTTTAAAGAAATCATTACGAACTGAATCACGGAAAAACATAAACCACAACGAGAGGATATCTGCTAGGATTGTAACAATCCATGTGGAAAACGCCATTAAAAACTCTTTTTTTCAACAGCATCGTTGATGCCTTGATTGCATGGTTCTATCGCAGAAACCTTGAATATAAAATATGAAGTTCAATTGTTTTTTTTAGTTTTTAGCAACTTTTTTATATTTACAGCTTAAACATGTTCATAATGTTTAAACCTGCAATTGAAGTCTTAACTTAATTGGGAAAACTTAAGTAACAATCACGTTTTATTTAAAAACATGTTGTCTATTTGTTTATTTGTTGGATTGACCGAACGCTGTGCGTGCTTAAGAAGCCATGAC